>NC_036848.1:2259410-2295597 GCF_002910315.2 Salvelinus sp. IW2-2015
GCTCTCTCTCATTCCAGCATGTTCAGAGGTGAATGTGTCAGTGTAAGCAGCGTTATGTTTTCTTTGATGTAATCCTTGATGTAAAGTCTACATGTTCTCCCTACAAGACTTAACATCTCTCCCTCTTTATCTCACCCTCTTTATCTCTCCCTCTCTATCTCTCCCTCTCTATCTCTCCCTCTCTATCTCTCCCTCTCTCGCTTGCTTCAGAAGGTTCAGAAGTGGATGTGTCATAGTCATGATATTTTCTTTGATGTAATCCCTACTTGTTGTCCTAACCTTAATGTATAAAGCATTAAGCACAGAGAATCTCACTGCCGACTTGACTTCTGATAAATACTTGATAGAACAAAAAGCTCTTGCTAGAACAAAAGTGTTACCTGCTGCGTGCCCGATCCAGTAGCAACGAACCTTCCATTTCTACTTATAGAATCCTAATGCTCTTCAGGAGCTAACAACTCTACTTTGAGCCAGTCAGACTGCACGAACCCCCACGTGTCGGATCCAACAGGAGTGACAAGATGAAAAAAGAGGGCATTTTCTTTGTACATCCACACTTAAATGTCATGAGCCAGTCACACTTTATATGCATTGTAGGCACGGGATGGTACTAGCTAACCACCGTAGCTAGTATTGACATTATAATTAAATCACAATGGATTAGTTTCCATGAAACAGCTGCCTGTGTTAGTTGCCTGGTTAGTGTAGTGTCCTTAGCTAGCTAGCTATGTTGTGCTAGCTAGCAAAAATTTTGGCTATGGGCTGGCACTGGCAGTAAGGAATTATGGAGAGTGAATTAAATAGTTTTTTTGTCATCTTGCTAGATAGTTAACTAGATGTGGCCATCTACAAAATAGCAACTAGCTAACATTGGAATCGAAACCATAAACAACACACACAGACATGCATTGCTGAACAACACTACTGACACCTTCTGGTTTGGAGTATTTCAACGAGGCTGAGTGATTTCCAAGGTCTTTGCTGGGTGAACACAACAAAGATTGACTGCCGACCATCTGTTCAGAGGTGCTAAGTTCTGTCAGAAAGGGCAAACATTTTACAATCCTACCGGTGTGTCTGAGCTATGAAAGGCAAAAGGCGTTCAGGTTTCCCTCATTTTTCCCAAACGTGTTTTTGAAAGTATGCCAGATCTATTACCGTGGGAACAGTTGTGTCATCCCCACTTGAATCCCCATTGACAGACACCAGTGTTTCTATGACAACTAGCCCTTTTTCAGTTCCCATATATTCTGTTTTCACTGTTCTACTGAAAACATGGACTATTCACGCACCATGATTGGATTATAAACTATGATAATAGAGAGAAAACATCTTGCACGAGAAAGTATGATGAGAAATTACAGTTTAAACTATCAAAAATAGAGTCACACACTCCATATATAAACTCCCAGTAATTTATTGGGTATTTACCAACGTTTTGGCATCACTGTGCCTTTTTAAGGCTAATGTTATGAATACTTTAACCAGGTTATGTAGACAAACAGTTACAGTTTAAAATGAACTATGACATGCACACAAAACATTATTCCAGTTGGTGCTGATGTCAACAATAGATTGCCAGTCCAATCTATTGATGTCTGAGGGAATTGTTTAAAAAGCAGTTGAACAAAGGCATTCCACGAAGGATTAGCGTGTCACTTCTAAGCGCTAATTGGTCCTGTTGTAACAGAGGAGACCACTGGCTGGAGATCGGGGATAGGGGCTAGGGCTGGAGCCAGCGGCTGAGGGCTGGGGGCTAGGGCTGAAACCAGGGACTAGGGCAAGGGGCTGGAGCCAGGTGATGGGGCTGGGGATGAGGTTGGACGCAGGGGCTGAGCTCCTTCCATAGTAATGTGCAGAATGGACATAACTGTAAAACTCCAGATTAGTTTCGTTTTCACAATATTTAATGTCCTTTATTTACCCAGGTTGAGTCCCATGGAAATAGGAATCTCTGTTTTCAAGGGAACCCTGGATCTGGTGGACATGACTGCCGAATACTATAGTATTTACTGTATTATTTTGTGGACATGACTGTAGTATGTTGTAGTAACTAGGGTTAGCTGCACAACTATCAGCCTACTATTTAATGAGGGGAACACCTCAACCAGAACACAACTGGTGACACGCCACCTATTGAGTTGGGTCAACTCAATGCAACGACCAGACAACACCTTAGTAAAAATATACCATTTTTATTGCAATGGTAACAACGTTAGAGAGGTTCTAAGCCCATTAAAGAAAACCAGTACAGAGACAGATATAAAGAACATAGGAATGTTTTTTAGGTTTGCTTGTTTGACACAGATAAACACACATTAAAGCAACACCAACATGACTTCTTAGATCTGTTACTTCCACTAGATAGCCTTCTGAAATACAACAGTGCTTTCAGAGATTCAGCTGACCAAGTTCACAACAGGACTAGACAGAGTGAAACAATACTGTACTTCTGATGGTAGGAGAGAAAGCACAGCGAACCACAGCATTTACATAAACACACTGCCTTGACCTCAAACCAGCAAAGCCTCTCCAAACAAACCAATTGAAAACAAAAGGACATTGCAGCGGCTTTACATAATAAACGTCTGGAATATTGTCAGACAAATACCATTCAGAACAATCAACCATTCCCCAAACATTTCTTCAAGACAGCATGGTCACAATATGGTTGCTCACAGAAATGAACCAACAGCAACGACACCGAATCCCCACCCACCCAAATCTAACCACTCACCCACCCACCCAAATCTAACCACTCACCCACCCACCCAAATCTAACCACTCACCCACCCACCCAAATCCAACCACCAGCCACCTCCACCCAACCACCCCCACACCCAACCAAACACCTAACCACTCACCCACCCAACCAGCACCAACACCCAAACACCCCCACACCCAATCATTTCAAATACCTATCATATTGATGATTGTCCCAGTAGTTTAATGTGGGATAGTCCTCCAGTTTCCAATTGGACTCCTTTTGACTGCTTGAATCCAAAATGGCACCTTATTCCCCATATAGTACACTCTATAGACTAGGGCCCATAAGTCTCTTGGCAAAAGTAGTGCACTATGTATGGAGTAGCATGCCATTTGGTACACAGCCACATCACTAATAGCTCCGGTTGGTATGAGAAGACACCCTGGGGACTGCATGGGTCTGAGTCTAACCAGCCCTGGTCACATAGCCAGAAATACAATTAGAAGAACACACACCCCTAGTCCAAGCAAAGCTCCACGGCGGGTTGAAAGGTCGCCAATGTGGGCGTGGCAGTTGGAATATTCGACCCAACTGATGCATCATCAAATGACCTCAAAGTTATTTTCTCAGTTTTCTGTGCATGAAACTAATGCTTCAGTTTTCAGTAAAGTTCAGTAAACTAGAGCTAGTTATATCTACTGTATGTATCCGTTCTAGTCATTGTGTTTCTATGTCCTGAATCCTGTAGGGGCTGACTGGCTGCAGGTCTCATTGTTCAACCTTCCATCTACGTTTCCACGGCGACATTTCTGTTTCTAACATCAGGAACTGGTCGTAAAAACATGGGAGTCACCACCGGCGAATCAGAATGACTTGACTGTTTCACTCTCTGGGTGTAGGCACTAGGCTTGTGGGAGACGAGAACTGACACCATCTTCAAGGGGAGAATGCTGTATATATGTAACCAGTGGGATATGAACCTGGGTTTCCCATGGAAGTAACCAAGGTCTTGAGCATTAGTGCAAGAGGAAATTCCCTCTAGGGCCGACACCGATTTTGAAATAGCAGACTGAGGCTACCTCATCAGGTGACCATGAGCAACCATGATCGACTCATGTCTGCTACATATATTTCTACAGATATTTTTGTCTATGAAGCAAACTGTAACAAACATAAATTAAAATCAAATCAAATTGTATTTGTCACATGCGCCGAATACAACAGGTGTAGACCTTACCTTGAAATGCTTATACAAGCCCTTAACCAACAATGCAGTTCAAGAAATAGAGTTAAGAAAATATTTACTAAATAAACTGAAGTAAAAAATAAAATAAAAACTAACACAATTAATTAAAATAACGAGGCTATATACAAGGGGTACTGGTACTGTGTGGGGTCAATGTGTGGGGATAAAGGTTAGTCCAGGTAATTTGTACATGTAGGTAGGGGTAAAGTGACTATGCGTAGATAATAAACAGTGAGTAGCAGCAGTGTAAAAGTAAAAGCAATGGGGGGGTCAATGTAAATAGGTAAATAGTCCGGGTGGCCATTTGATTAATTGTTCAGCAGTCTTATGTCTTGGCGGTAGAAGCTGTTAAGTAGACTGTTGGACCTAGGCTTAGCGCTCCGGTACCGCTTGCCGTGCGGTAGCAGAGAGTATAGTCTATGACTTGGGTGACTGGAGTCTTTGGGCCTTCGTCTGACACCGCCTAGTATATGGATGGCAGGAAGCTTGGCCCCAGTGATATACTGGGCTGTACGCACAACCCTCTGTAGCGCCTTACGGTCGGATGCCGAGCAGTTGCCATACCAGGCTGTGAATCAACTGGTCAGGATGCTCTCGATGGTGCAGCTGTAGAACTCCTGAGGGGGAAAAGGCATTGTCGCGCCCTCTTCATGACTTTCTTGGAGTGTTGGTGATGTGGACACCAAGAACTTGAAATTTTCTTCCCGCTCCACTACAGCCCTGTGAATGGGGGCGTGTTCGGCCCTCCTTTTCCTGTAGTCCACAATCATCTCCTTTGTCTTGCTCACGTTAAGGGAGAGGTTGTTCTCCTGGCACCACACTGCCAGGTATCTGACCTTCTCCCCATAGGCTGTCTCATCGTTGTCTGTGATTCGGCCCACCACCGTTGTGTCAGCAAACTTAATGATGGTGTTGGAGTCGTGCTTGGCCATGCAGTCGTGGGTGAACAGGGAGTACAGGAGGGGAATAAGCGCGCACACCTGAGGGGCCCCCGTGTTGAGGATCAGCGTGGAAGATGTGTTTTTGCCTTCCCTGACCACCTGGGGGCAGCCCGTCCAGGATCCAGTTGCAGATGGAGGTGTTTAGTCCCCAGGGGCCTTATCTTAGTGATGAGCTTCATGGGCACTATGGTGTTGAACGCTGAGCTGTAGTCAATGAAGAGCAAACTCACAGGTGGGAAAGGGCAGTGTGGAGTGCGATTGAGATTGCATCATCTGTGGATCTTTTGGGGCGGTATGCGAATTGGAGTGGGTCTAGGGTTTCCTGGATGATGGTGTTGATGTGAGCCATGACCAATACTTTCAAAGTATTTCATGGCTACCGATGTGAGCGCTGCGGGGCAGTAGTCATTTAGGCAGGTTACCTTCGCTTTCTTGGGCACAGGGACTATGGTGGTCTGCTTGAAACATGTAGGTATTACAGACTCGGTCAGGGAGAGGTTGAAAAGACACTTGCCAGTTGGTCCGCGCATGCTCCGAGTACACGTCCTGGTAATCCGTCTGACCCTGCGGCCTGTGAATGTCGACCTCTTTAAAGGTCTTTCTCACATCGGCTATGGAGAGTGTGATCACACAGTCGTCCGGAACAGCTGGTGCTCTCATGCATGCTTCGGTGTTGCTTGGCTCAAACTGACTATAAAAGGCATTTAGCCTGTCTGGTAGACTCGCGTCACTGGGAAGCTCGCTGCTGGGTTACCCTTTGTAGTCCGTAATAGTTTGCAAGCCCTGCCACATCTGACGAGCGTCTGAGCTGGTGTGGTAGGATTCAGCCTTAGTCCTGTTTTGACGCTTTGCCTGTTTTATGGTTCGTCTGAGGGCATAGCGGGATTTCTTATAAACGTCCAGATTAGAGTCCCGCTCCTTGAAAGCGGCAACTCTAGCCTTTAGCTCAATGCGGATGTTACTTCTAATCCATGGCTTCTGGTTGGGATATGTACTAACGGTCACTGTGGGGATGATTTCATCGATGCATTTATTGATGAAGCCGTTGACTGAAGTGGTATACTCCTCAATGCCATTGGATGAATCGCATAATATATTCCAGTCTTTACTAGCAAAACAGTCCTGTAGCGTAGCATCTGCGTCATCTGACCACTTCCATATTGCGCGAGTCACTGGTACTTCCTGCTTTAGTTTTTACTTGTAAGCAGGAATCAGTAGGATAGAATTATGCTATCTTCTCTGTTGCTATAGACTAGAAACTATGTCTGGTCTCTCCTCTCTGTTGCTATAGATCAGAAACTATGCCTGGTCTTTCTGTTCTGTTTCCAAAACAGCAACACCCTTCAGCCATGCATAGCATCATCACAAATCAAAAGGAGCTGTTCGGCATTCGCCAATAAAGAAATGAATAAATACAACTCGTGCCAAAGTAAACTGTATGGACGGTCAGTGAAATAAAGTTTAATATCAAAGACAGTAGAACTGGTCCCCTATCCCTTTAGATGGTTTGGTGTTATCTGGAGGGCAGTGCTATGTTGGGTGGTCTGTGTGACTCTCTCTCTCCCCCTTCCTCTCACTCTCTCTCTCTCTCTTTCTCCCCCTTCCTCTCTCTCTCTAACTCTCTCTCTCCCCCTTCCTCTCACTCTCTCTCTCGCTCTCTCTCTCTCCCTCCTTCACTCACTCCCTTCCTCCCTCTCGCTCATTCTTTCCATCTCTCGAGTCATTTGGTGTTTCTCATGTGTTCAATGATCTTAACATGATGATGATCTTGACAGGGTGATGATCTTGACAGGGTGATGATCTTGACAGGGTGATGATATTGACATGGTGATGATATTGACATAATGATGACTTTGACATGGTGATGATATTGACATAATGATGATTTTGACATGGTGATGGTCTTGACATGTACACAAACCATCAAAGGGCTTAATGGTCACATTGCTGTATAAAAGATTAAGGGTCACACACTGTGATTGGCCAAGTGCCCTATTCAAACAAACCCTGCAACCCAATTATGTCTGTAAGTCACAAAACAGCATTCCTTAGGTATCAAATTAATTGGGTTCCATGTACTCAATGTACCAATTCCATGTACCGATTATAGAGAGAAGCAGAGAAACAAAATAATCCCTTACCGGTAATAATTCTCACTGTGTAGAGGAATGTTAATGAAATATGTTTCTACCTACTACTCTCACGACTTCCACCGAAGGTGGCTCCTCTCCCTGTTCGGGCGGTGCTCGGCGGTCGTCGCCGGCCTACTAGCTGCCACCGATCCATTTTTCTTTTTCGTTTGTGTCTGTCTGTTTTGTTTACACCTGTGTCCTATTAGTTACTTTCGGTGGGTTTATTAACCTCCGCTGCCTGCTATGCTTTGTGCGGGATTATTTGCTGTTGTTTGCTCTGTTAGGGGTGCGTGTTTGCTCTGTTAGGGGTGCGTGTTTGCTCTGTTAGGGGTGCGTGTTTGCTCTGTTAGGGGTGCGTGTTTGCTCTGTTAGGGGTGCGTGTTTGCTCTGTTAGGGGTGCGTGTTTGCTCTGTTAGGGGTGCGTGTTTGCTCTGTTAGGGGTGCGTGTTTGCTCTGTTAGGGGTGCGTGTTTGCTCTGTTAGGGGTGCGTGTTTTGCGCCACAGGTTTTTTTTCTCACGGTCTTTGTACCGTTTGGACTGTAATTAGGAGGTTTCTCCTCCGTGTGGGACGTTATCTCCCTGTGTGTGGCGACTTCGTTGGGTGTGTTTCCCCACCTGTTGTTGTTGTGTTGGGACTTTCAAATAAACATTGTGCTACTGGGACTTCCTTGCTCTCCTGCTCCTGACTCCTGCACCTCTTCTTAGGAGGCACATAACAACTATGGATTAAATACAGTGCCTTCAGAAACTATTTTTCCATTAGAATCTTTTACAAATTAATAAAAAATGAAAAGCTGAAATGTCTTGAGTCAATAAGTATTCAACCCCTTTGTTATGGCAAGCCTAAATACGTGCAGGAGTAAAAATGTACAAAACAAATCACTTAATAAGTTGCATGGACTCACTCTGTGTGCAATAATAGTGTTTATAAAACATGAGCGCTGAGAGTACAGGGAGTGAATATTTAATAAAATAAATGGAACAGAATATGAAACACTAACAGCACACATACAAGAAAGAGAAACAACGACGCCTGGGGAAGGAACCAAAGGGAGTGACTTAAAAAGGGCAGGTATTCAAGGAGGTGATAGAGTCCAGGTGAGTGTTATTATGCACTGATGCGCGTAACGACGGTGACAGGTGTGCACCATAATGAGCATCCTGGTGACATAGAGGGAGGAGACGGAGCACACGTGACAGTTTAACATGATTTTTGAATGACGACCTCGTCTATGTACCCCACACATACAAATATCTGTAAGGTCCCTCAGTCGAGCAGTGAATTTCAAGCACAGATTCAACCACAAAGACCAGGGAGGTTTTCCAATTGCTCACAAAGAAGGACACCTATTGGTAGATGGGTAAAAATAAAAAAGCAGACAATGACTATCCCTTGGAGCATGGTGAAGTTATTAATTACAGTTCGGATGGTGTATCAATACACCAAGTCACTACAAAGATACAGGCATCCTTCCTAACTCAGTTGCCGAAGAGGAAGGAAACTGCTCAGAAATTTTACCATGAGGCCAATGATGACTTTAAAACAGTTACAGAGTTTAATGGCTGTAATAGGAGAAAAATGAGAATGGATCAACTACATTGTACTTACTCCACAATACTAACCTAAATGACAGAGTGAAAAGAAAGAAGCCTGTACAGAATAAAAATATTCCAAAACATGCATCCTGTTTGCAATAAGGCACTAAAGTAAAACTGAAAATAGTGTGGCAAAGAAATTAACTTTATGTCCTGATTACAAAGCATTATGTTTGGGGAAAATCCAACACAACACATCACTGAAGAACACTTTTCATATTTTCTTGCATGGAGGTGGTTGCATCATGTTATGGGTATGAGAGTTTTTTTTATGACGAAAAGAAACGGAATAGAGCGAAGCACCTTTCAGCAGGACAATAACCTAAAACATAAGGCCAAATCTATACTAGAGTTGCTTACCAAGATGACATTGAATGTTCTCAAGTGGCCTAGTTACAGTTTTGATTTAAATTGACTTGAAATGAAAATGGAGAGGATGGCTGCTGTTTTATTGGCTCTTAACCAACCGTGCTGTTTCACATTGTTTGTAACTTATTTTGTACATAATGTTGCTGCTACCGTCTCTTATGACCGAAAAGATCTTCTGGACATCAGAACAGCGATTACTCACCTCGAAATCGCCGAAAACATTTATTTAATGAGTCGGACGGGAAGGATATACTCCAAACACCCAAACAGGCCCTCATCCCTGTCATTCGCTGGAGAAAGAAACGGAGACTTCGCGGAAAGAGATCGGGGTGCCTTGTGAGGATCTGGCAACGAGTGGCTAATCTGCCTTTGCCATCCGTACTGTTAGTCAACGTTCAATCGCTGAACTGAAAGCACGTATATCCTACCAATGGGACATTAAAAACTGTAATATCTTATGTTTCACAGAGTCATGAGTGAACGACGACATTAACAACATACAGCTGGCAGTTTATACACTCTATCGGCAGGATAGAACAGCAGCCTTTGGTAAGACACGGGGCTGCGGCCTATGTATATTTGTAAACAACAGTTGGTGCACAATATCTAAGGTAGTCTCAAGGTTTTGCTCATGTGTTGTAGAGCAGGGGTGTCAAAGTCAAATGGACGGAGGGCCAAATAAAAAATTTAGCTACAAGCCGAGGGCCGGACTGTTCGAATGTTCATTAAAAATTTTTTAAATGACGCATTAGTCTAGTGAACCTAATTGAACTACTGAAAACCTAACAAATATATTCCAATATGATCAGATAAATAAAGCAATATTTTCTTATGGCTCTGTCAGTAATCTTTAATTTTCAAACAGACACAAAAGACACATTTCCTTTATATAAAAATCCCCATAACATGAACATTAAATGAAAGAAACCGGTATTCAAGGCACCATCAGTAGCCTATATTTTCTATTTTAGCAAAAGTGGGCTAAATTTACTTCAAAGAAAAAAACAATAATAGCAATTTTCTATCATCCACTCAACTGAAATATTTTTAAAATATAATTGGATTGAAATACAATAAAAATAAAGTGCAAAAATCTATTAATCAAAAACAACACTTTGTTTAAGGAGAAGTAACATGCAGTGAAAACAAATATTAAACTTGAACTTTTAAACTTGAACTGAGTAAAAACTCTAAATATGTGATTGCACAGTAATGTTCACTTGTTTGAGGTTGAGGGTGATACTTGGTGGTGTCCCATCTTTTCCACAAGTTCATCAATGTTCGGGGTAAGGCTCTGAGCTGAGGAAATCCTCAGAATTGAGTGGAGGTGTTCAGCAGTAAGTCGACTTCTGTGTGATGTTTGTTTCAGGTTCATCAAAGAAAACAGTTGTTCACACAGGTATGTGCTGCCAAACATAGACAACGTTTGAGCAGCCTGGATGCGCAGCTGGGGCATTGTGTCGGGGAGGAAACGGGCGAACTCCGCAGCACCCACTGCCGCATATTTTGCCCTCAGTGCATCATTGCATTGGAGGTCAATCAACTCCATTTGGAGGTTTGGTGGTGAGCTTTCCACGTCAACAGCAAATGGGTTACCGAGCAGTTCCAACCTGCTTTTTTGTGCTTCAAAGTCAGCAAATCGGCGTCGAAAGTCAGCGGCAAGCATACCTATTTTATCAGCCAACTGTGCGCTCGGGAACGCACTGGTAGAGAGCTTCTCTTTCATGGTCTGGCAGGTTTTAATTCCTCTGCCTTTTGTAGCCTTTGTTCCATGTCCATATTCTTGTTTTTGTCCGCGTGTTTCGTTTCATAATGTCGTCTCAGATTATACTCTTTCAGTACCGCCACACTTTCTCCACACAGAAGACACACAGGTTTTCCAGCTACCTCCGTGAACATATACTCCGACTCCCACCTTGTTTGAAACCCCCGGTTCTCAGTGTCCACCTTCCGTTTTGCCATTTTTGATGGGTATCTGAAAGTTAATTTTACTGTGATGCTGACGACTGCTGTGCCAATAAATATTGAAATGAAGCAGCCTACTGCTCGGTGCGTCACCGTTGCATTGTGGGAAATGTAGTATTGGTGCGTGTAAAAGATCTGCGGGCTGCCGGCTTGCTGCGGTCTGCGGGCCGGTTCTAATAATAAATCAAGATCATCCCAGGGGCCGTAAAAAACCTTCTCGCGGGCCGGATGTGGCCCGCGGGCCTTGACTCTGACATATGTGTTGTAGAGTATCTCATGATAGGCTGTAGACCACACTATCTACCTAGAATAGTTTTCATCTGTATTTTTTGTAGCTGTCTACATACCACCACAGACCGATGCTGGCACTAAAACCTCACTCAATAAACTGTAAAACGCAATAAGAAAACAGGAAAACGCTCATCCAGAGGCGGCGCTCCTAGAGACCATGGGACTTTAACGCAGGGAAACTTAAATCAGTTTTACCTCATTTCTATCAGCATGTTAAATGTGCATTCAGAGGGAAAAAAGCTCGAGACTACCTTTACTCCACACACAGAGACACATACAAAGCTCTCCCTCGCCTTCCAATTGGCAAATCTGACCATAATTCTATCCTCCTGATTCCTGCTTTCAAGCAAAAATTAAAGCAGAAAGCACCAGTGACTCGGTCTACAAAAAAGTGGTCAGATGAAGCAGATGCTAAAATACAGGCCTGTTTTTCTAGCACAGACTGGAATATTTTCCTGGATTCTTCCGATGGCATTGAGGAGTACATCACATTGTCACTGGCTTCATCAATAAGTGCATTGAGGACGTCGTCCCCACAGTGACTGTACGTACATACCCCAACCAGAAGCCATAGATTATAGGCAACATTCGCACTGAGCTAAAGGGTAGAGCTGGCGCTTTCAAGGAGCAGGACTCTAACCTGGAAGCTTACAAGAAATCCCGCTATTCCCTCCGACATACCATCAAACAAGCAAAGCGTAAATACAGGACTAAGATCGAATCGTATTACACCGGCTCCGATGCTCGTCAGATGTGGCAGGGCTTGCAAACTATTACAGACTACAAAGGGAAGCACAGCCAAGAGCTGCCCAGTGACACGAGCCTCCCAGACGAGCTAAGTAACTTACTTATATGCCCGCTTCGAGGCAGGTAATACTGGATCATGCATAAGAGCACCAGCTGCTCCGGACGACTGTGTGATCACGCTCTCCGTAGCCGATGCGAGAAAGACCTTTAAACAGGTCAACATTCACAAAGCCGCTGGGTCAGATGGACTACCAGGATGTGTACTCCGAGCATGTTCTGACCAACTGGAAAGTGTCTTCACTGACTTTTTCTACCTCTCCCTGTCTGGGTCTGTAATACCAACATATGTCAAGCAGACCACCACAGCCCCTGTCACCAAGAACACTAAGGTGACCTGCCTAAATGACTACCGACCCGTAGCACTCACGTCTGTAGCCATGAAATGCTTTGAAAGGCTGGTCATGGCTCACATCACCACCATTATCCCTGAAACTCTAGACCCACTCCAATTTGCATACCGCCCAGACAGATCCACAGATGATGCAATCTCTATTGCACTCCTCACTGCCCTTTCACACCTGGACAAAAAGAACACCTATGTGAGAATGCTATTCATTGACTACAGCTCAGCGTTCAACATCATAGTACCCTCAAAGCTCATCACTAAGCTAAGGACCCTGGGACTAAACACCTCCCTCTGCAACTGGATCCTGGACTTACTGGCGGGCTGCCCCCGGTGATCAGGGTAGGAAACAACACATCTTTCATGCTGATCCTCAACACGGGGGCCCCTCAGTGGTGGGTGCTCTGTCCCCTCCTGTACTCCCTGTTCACTCATGACTGCACGGTCAGGCACGACTCCAACACCATCATTACGTTTTTTGATGACACAACAGTGGTAGGCCTCATCACTGACAGCGATGAGACAGCCTATTAGGAGGAGGTCAGAGACCTGACCGTGTGGTGCACGGACAACAACCTCTCCATCAACGTGATCAAGACAAAGGAGATGATTGTGGACTACAGGAAAAGGAGGACAGAGCATGCCCCCATTCTCATCGACGGGGCTGTAGTGGAGCAGGTTGAGAGCTTCAAGTTCCTTGTTGTCCACATCACCAACAAACTAACATGGTCCAAGCACACCAAGACAGTCGTGAAGAGGGCACGACAAAACCTATTCCCCATCAGGAGACGGAAAATATTTGGCATGGGTCCTCAGCTCCTCAAAATGTTTTACAGCTGCACCATCGAGAGCATCCTGACGGGTTGCATCACTGCCTGGTATGGCAACTGCTTAGCCTCCGACCGCAAGGCACTACAGAGAGTAGTGCGTACGGCCCAGTACATCACTGGGGCCAAGCTTCCTGCCATCCAGGACCTTTATACAAGGCGGTGTCAGAGGACTCCAGCCACCCTAGTTATAGACTGTTCTCTCTGCTACCGCACGGCATGTGGTACCGGAGCGCCAAGTCTATGTCCAAAAAGCTCCTAAATAGCTTCTACCCCCTAGCCGTAAGAATCCTGAACAGCTAATCAAATATATACCCAGACTATTTGCATTGCCCCCCCCTCTCTTATGCTGCTGCTACTCTCTGTATTATCTATGCATAGTCACTTTAATAACTCTACCTACATGTACATATTACCTCAACACCGGTGTCCCCGCACATTGACTCTGTACTGGTACCCCCCTGTATATAGCCTCCACATTGACTCTGTACCGGTACCCCCCTGTATATAGCCTCCACATTGACTCTGTACTGGTACCCCCCTGTATATAGCCTCCACATTGACTCTGTACTGGTACCCCCCTGTATATCACGCCCTCCACCTTGCCACTCTGCACTGGCGTACCCCCCTGTATATAGCCCCTCCACATTGACTCTGTACTGGTACCCCCCTGTATATAAGCCTCCACATTGACTCTGTACCGGTACCCCCTGTATATAGCCTCCACATTGTCCCTGTACTGGTACCCCCTGTATATAGCCTCCACATTGACTCTGTACTGGTACCCCCTGTATATAGCTCACCATTGACTCTGTACTGGTACCCCCTGTATATAGCCTCCACATTGACTCTGTACTGGTACCCCCCTGTATATAGCCTCCACATTGACTCTGTACTGGTACCCCCTGTATATCCAGTCTCAACCCACTTGACTCATGTACTGCGTAACCCCCTGTAATAGCCTCCACATTGACTCTGTACTGGTACCCCACCCTTGTTATATAGCCTCCACATTGACTCTGTACTGGTACCCCCTGATAATAGCCTCCACATTGACTCTGTACTGGTACCCCCTGTATATAGCCTCCACATTGACTCTGTACCGGTACCCCCTGTATATAGCCTCCACATTGACTCTGTACTGGTACCCCCTGTATATAGCCTCCACATTGACTCTGTACCGGTACCCCCTGTATATAGCCTCCCACATTGACTCTGTTACGGTACCCCCCCGTATATAGCCTCCACATTGACTCTGTACTGGTACCTCCCGTATATAGCCTCCACCATTGACTCTGTACCGGTACCCCCCTGTATATAGCCTCCACATTGACTCTGTCGTAACCCCCCCTTGTATATAGCCCCGCAATTGTATTTTACTGCTGCCTCTTTAATTATGTGTTATTTTATCTCTTACTTTTTTTAGGTGTTTTCTTAAAGTACATGTTGGTTAAGGGCTTGTAAGTAAGCATTTCACTGTAAGGTCACTGTTGCATTCAGTGCATATGACAAACAAAAATTTGATTGATTTTGAAAATCTATGTCAACACTTGAAATGGCTGTCTAGTTTTATTTTATTTATTTTTTATTTCACCTTTATTTAACCAGGTAGGCAAGTTGAGAACACCTTTATTTAACCAGGTAGGCAAGTTGAGAACCTTTATTTAACCAGGTAGCAAGTTGTAGGAACACCTTTATTTAACCAGGTAGGAAGTTGAGAACAACCTTTATTTACCAGTAGGCAAGTTGAGAAATTTTACCAGGTAGGCAAGTTGAGAACATCTTTATTTGACCAGGTAGGCAAGTTGAGAACACTTTATAGTGACCAGGTAGGCAAGTTGAGACAAGTTCTCATTTACAATTGCGACCTGGCCAAGATAAAGCAAAGCAGTTCGACACATACAAACAACACAAAGTTACACATGGAGTAAAACAAACATACAGTAGAAAAATAAGTCCTATATACAATGTGAGCAAGTGAGGTGAGATAAGGGAGGTGAAGGCAAAAAAAAGGCATGGTGGCGAAGTAAATACAATATAGCAAGTAAAACACTGGAATGGTTGTTTTGCAGTGGAAAAAATTTACAAGTAGAGATAGAAAAGTACTGGGGTGCAAAGGAGCAAAATAAATACATTCAGTAGGGAAAGAAGGTAGTTGTTTGGGCTAAATTAAGATTGGCTATGTACAGGTACAGTAATCTGTGAGCTGCTCTGACAGCTGGTGCTTAAAGCTAGTGAGGGAGATAAGTGTTTGCAGTTTCAGAGACTTTTGCAGTTCGTTCCAGTCATTGGCAGCAGAGAACTGGAAGAAGACGGCCAAAGGAAGAATTGGTTTTGGGGTGACCAGAGAGATATACCTGCTGAGCGCGTGCTACAGGTGAGTGCTGCTATGGTCACCAGCGAGCTGAGATAAGGGGGACTTTACCTAGCAGGGTCTTGTAGATGACCTGGAGCCAGTGGGTTTGCGCGAGTATGAAGCGAGGGCCAGCCAACGAGAGCGTACAGGTCGCAGTGTGGGTAGTATATGGGCTTTGGTGACAAAATGGATGGCACTGTGATAGACTGCATCCAATTTATTGAGTAGGGTATTGGAGGCTATTTTGTAAATGACGTCACGAAGTCGAGGATTGGTAGGATGGTCAGTTTTTACAAGGGTATGTTTGGCAGCATGAGTGAAGGATGCTTTGTTGCGGAATAGGAAGCCAATTTTAGATTTAACTTTGGATTGGAGATGTTTGATGTGAGTCTGGAAGGAGAGTTTACAGTCTAACCAGACACCTAGGTATTTGTAGTTGTCCACATATTCTAAGTCAGAGCCGTCCAGAGTAGTGATGTTGGACAGGCGGGCAGGTGCAGGCAGCGATCGGTTGAAGAGCATGCATTTAGTTTTACTTGTATTTAAGAATAATTGGAGGCCACGGAAGGAGAGTTGTATGGCATTGAAGCTCGCCTGGAGAGTTGTTAACACAGTGACCAAAGAAGGGCCAGAAGTATACAGAAAGGTGTCGTCTGCGTAGAGGTGGATCAGAGACTCACCAGCAGCAAGAGCAACATCATTGATGTATACAGAGAAGAGAGTCGGTCCAAGAATTGAACCCTGTGGCACCCCCATAGAGACTGCCAGAGGCTCGGACAACAGGCCCTCCGATTTGACACACTGAACTCTATCAGAGAAGTAGTTGGTGAACCAGGCGAGGCAATCATTTGAGAAACCGAGGCTGTTGATTCTGCCGATCAGAATGTGTTGATTGACAGAGTCGAAAATCTTGGCCAGGTCGATGAAGACGGCTGCACAGTATTGTCTCTTATCGATGGCGGGTATGATATCGTTTAGTACCTTGAGCGTGGCTGAGGTGCACCCATGACCAGATCTGAAACCAGATTGCATAGCGGAGAAGGTATGGTGGGATTCGAAATGGTCGGTAGTCTGTTTGTTGACTTGGCTTTCGAAGACCTTAGAAAGGCAGGGTAGGATAGATATAGGTCTGTAGCAGTTTGGGTCAAGAGTGTCCCCCCCCTTTGAAGAGGGGGATGACCGCAGCTGCTTTCCAATCTTTGGGAATCTCAGACGACACGAAAGAGAGGTTGAAAAGGCTAGTAATAGGGGTGGGAACAATTTCAGCAGAACATTTTAGAAAGAAAGGGTCCAGATTATCTAGCCCGGCTGATTTGTAGGGGTCCAGATTTTGCAGCTCTTTCAGAACATCAGCTGACTGGATTTGGGAGAAGGAGAAATGGGGAAGGCTTGGGCGAGTAGCTGTGGGGGTGCAGTGCTGTTGACCGGGGTAGGGGTAGCCAGGTGGAAAGCATGGCCAGCCGTAGAAAAATGCTTATTGAAATTCTCAATTATAGTGGATTTATCGGTGGTGACAGTGTTTCCTATCTTCAGTGCAGTGGGCAGCTGGGAGTAGATGTTCTTATTCTCCATGGACTTTACAGTGTCCCCGAACTTTTTTGAGTTTGTGTTGCAGGAAGCAAATTTCTGCTTGAAAAAGCTAGCCTTGGCTTTTCTAACTGCCTGTGTAAATTGGTTTCTAGCTTCCCTGAAACGTTGCATATCACGGGGGCTGTTCGATGCTAATGCAGAACGCCACAGGATGTTTTTGTGTTGGTTAAGGGCAGTCAGGTCTGGAGAGAACCAAGGGCTATATCTGTTCCTGGTTCTACATTTCTTGAATGGGGCATGCTTATTTAAGATGGTGAGGAAGGCATTTAAAAAAAATAACCAGGCATCCTCTACTGACGGGATGAGATCAATATCCTTCCAGGATACCCCGGCCAGGTCGATTAGAAAGGCGCGCTGAAGTGTTTCAGGGAGCGTTTGACAGTGATGAGGGTGGTTGTTTGATCGCAGACCCATTACGGATGCAGGCATTGAGCAGTGATCGCTGAGATCTTGGTTGAAAACAGCAGAGGTGTATTAGAGGGCAAGTTGGTTAGAATGATATCTATGAGGCTGCCCGTGATTACGGCTTTGGGTGGTACCTGGTAGTTCATTGATCATTTGTGTGAGATTGAGGGCATAAGCTTGAGTTGTAGGATGGCTGGGGTGTTAAGCATGTTCCAGTTTAGGTCGTCTAGCAGCACGAGCTCTGAAGATAGATGGGGGACAATCAGTTCACATATGGTGTCCAGAGCACAGCTGGGGGCAGAGGGTGGTCTATAGCAGGCGGCAACGGTGAGAGACTTGTTTTTAGAGAGGTGGATTTTTAAAAGTAGAAGTTCAAATTGTTTGGGTACAGACCTTGATAGTAGGACAGAACTCTGCAGGCTATCTTTGCAGTAGATTGCAACACCGCCCCCTTTGGCCGTTCTATCTTGTCTGAAAATGTTGTAGTTAGGGAAGAAAATGTCCGAATTTTTGGTGGTCTTCCTAAGCCAGGATTCAGACACGGCTAGAACATCCTGTTTGGCAGAGTGTGCTAAAGCAGTGAATAAAACAAACTTAGGGAGGAGGCTTCTAATGTTAACATGCATGAAACCAAGGCTATTACGGTTACAGAAGTCATCAAAAGAGAGTGCCTGGGGAATAGGAGTGGAGCTAGGCACTGCAGGGCCTGGATTCACCTCTACATCACCAGAGGAACAGAGGAGGAGTAGGATAAGGGTACGGCTAAAAGCTATGAGAATTGGTCGTCTAGAACGTCTAGAACAGAGAGTAAAAGGAAGTTTCTGGGGGCGATAAAATAGCTTCAAGGAATAATGTACAGACAAAGGTATGGTAGAATGTGAATACAGTGGAGGTAAACCTAGGTATTGAGTGATGATGAGAGAGATATTGTCTCTAGAAACATAATTGAAACCAGGTGATGTCATCGCATGTGTGGGTGGTGGAACTGAAAGGTTGGATAAGGTATAGTGAGCAGGGCTAGAGGCTCTACAGTGAAATAAGCCAATAAACACTAACCAGAACAGCAATGGACAAGGCATATTGACATTAAGGAGAGGCATGCTTAGCCGAGTGATCATAAGGGTCCAGTGAGTAGAGGTTGGTTGGGGTCACGGCGATTCAGACAGCTAGCCGGGCCATCCGTAGCAAGCTAGCATAGGATGGAGGTCTGTGCTAGGAAAGGAAAGTGTTTTGAAGTTGAGTTTTTGGAAAATAAAATATATAAAAGATATGAGAAGAAAGGTGTAAATATATATATATACGGGACATGACAAGACGAGGACAAAGGACGTCTGACTGCTACGCCATCTTGGTAACGATAAGTGGTAGTCATGATAAACAACCAACTTGGCACAGCTTGAATAATTTAAATTGAATAATGTGCAAATTTTGTTCAATCCAGGTTTGCAAAGCTCTTAGAGACTTACCCAGAAAGACTCACAGCTTCAATAACTGCAGAATGTGCTTCTAACATATAATGACTCAGGGGGTTGAATTCTTATCGAATGAAGATATATTAGTGTTTTCTTTTTCATCAAGTTTTTTAAAATATTTTTTTAAACAATTTAATAATACAATAAACAATTAAATCAATATAATAATACAACAAAATATGGACGAAGTAATATAATGGAAAGCCCCAGTCATAAACCCCTCAGAGGTTGACCTTCGGAAAAGATACAGGAGCAGATTCCCCTCCTCCCAAACTAACATTAATCATTAGGAGGAAAAACACTAAACTGACCTTAGATCAGCGACGTTGGAAAACTTCTGCTTTGGTCTGTATGACGTCTGAATACCAAGGGATTGTGATCTTAGCGGTGATCTCCCACTTAATGTTTTGCCTGCGTTCAAATGAAAGGGTGTTGGAGAAGAGCAGAGGAACAAAGGAAGATAAATAGAAATATGAATAAATCAAAAGCTAATATTTGATATCCTGGGGGGTGTTAAATATTAAAGAGATGAACAAGAAGCGTCTGACATCCTCCAGGACTGTGTCCCCAAACGGCACCCGTTTCCTTTTGTAGTGCCTACATTTGACCAGAGCCCTATTGGTCCTGGTCAAAAGTAGTGCACTATAAAGTGAATAGGGTGCCATTATGGAACGCACATAGATCTCCTCACAGTATTAGGGATGTTGTCTCCTATATGAATAAAAATATGTTCATTATCTCACCACTGAAAGTTAGGTGATGACTGAAAAGTCATGACTGAAAGTTAGGTTATGACTGAAAGGTCATGACTGAAAGGTTATGACTGAAAGTTAGGTTATGACTGAAGGCAGGTCTGGAGAGAATAGCGTGGGTAAGAGCATGAAAGTCAATATGATCTGAGAGGTGAATGAAACTGAGAAGTTAAGTTATTGACTGTAAGGTATCAGAGACTGAAAATGAGATGTATAGAGACGAGAAGGATCAATGACTAGGTTAAGAATTAGCTTATGGACGTGAAATAGATGAGTGAGAGATGACTGAAAAGAGATGGTTAGTCTAAAGGTCATGGACTGTATAAGAGTAGAATGATAATGACGTAGAAGAGGTAACTGATGTACGAAAGATGAGAGATATGAGCTGAGTAGGAAAGGCGTAACTGATAGAGTATAAGGTAAAGAGTGGACGTGAAACAAGAGCTGAAGTATAGTTAGAGAGGAATTGTGCATTGATACGAGTATCGAAAATACTTCCACTCCTACGCAAATATAGTGCCCCATTCTCTCGTTAGACTCGTACGTAGCCACTCCATCGAGCCGACGTATGGCCAAGTACAACGTCGCACTCTTTCTCTCTACTCTACTGACTCGAACGAAGTATTCCTTCCTCTTCCTCGTTTCTCTCGTACGACTTCAAGCTTTCTCTCTCCTTTCCTCTTTCTCTCTACCACTCCACTTTTCTTCCACTTTTCTCTACCACCACTTTCCTTCCCCTTTCTACCACTCCACTTTCCTTCCCTTTCTCTTACCACTACCACTTCCTGTCCTCTTCCTCTTTCTCTCTACCACTCCACTTTCCTTCCTCTCCTCATCTTACCACTCCACTTTCCTTCCTCTCTCTCTTCTCTCTCACCACTCCACTTTTCTCCCCTTTCTCTACCACTCCACTTTCCTTCCCCTTTCCTACCCATCCACTTTCCTCCCCTTTCTACCACTTCACTTTCCTTCCTCTTCCTCCTCTTCTACCACTCCACTTCCTTCCCTCTTCTCTACCACTCCACTTCCTTCCTCTCCTCTTTCTCTCTACCACTCCACTTTCCTTCCTTCTCTCTCATCCACTCCACTTTCCTTCCTCTTCTTGTGTGTGTGGTGTGCACATGGGGGCGAATGCTTGTGTGATGTGCTGCGCGGGCGGGTGAGGTGTGGGGGAATTGAGCAATGAGTGGAACGCGTGTGTAACACGTGTGAACCCATGACTGTGAAAGAGCGTAGATGTTCCTCCCACACAGCTTACTGTACTTTAATGAACGACTGAATGAACCAGGGCGTAAGCTGTTGTTTCTCTTTTTCACCGCTACTCTGCATCTCACCCAGCCAACTATTGTACCAGCTGATCTGACTGGGGAAACCTGGGGAGACTCTTGACACCGCTCCCTCTCCAACTCTCTTTCTCTCCCCCTCTCTCCCTCTCTCTTCTCCTTCTCTCTCCTCTCTCTCCTCTCTCCCCCTCTCTCTCTCTTTCCACTCTCTCCATCCACTCTCACTCTCTGGTGCTGAAATTCTAATTTTCTCTGTGATGTTTGGCATCTCTGCAGCTGTTATGAGTAGGGCCACACACTTCTTCTCCAGCAGAGCATTGAAGGGGAACACAGCATGCATATTCAGGAATGTTGTGTGTGTGTGTGTGTGTGTGTGTGTGTGTGTGTGTGTGTGTGTGTGTGTGTGGTGTGTGTGGCCGTGGTGTGTGTGTGTGTGTGCATGCAAGCAAGCATACTTGCAAGTGTGTGTGTATGTGCATGCCTGTGTGCCTGCATGTCAGTGTGTGTGTGGCGGTGCTAGGTACAAGCGTAGAACAGTGCAGAAGCCTGTTCATAAAGCTAACACCTGACATGCAGTGCCTTCTGAAACTATTCAGATGCCTTGACTTTTTCCACATTTTGCTACATTACAGCCTTATTCTAAAATGCATAAAAAATATTTTAAAATCCTCAGCAATCTACACATAATACCCTGTAATGAAAAATAATACATTTTTCCATATGTAAAAAAAAAACTTGTAAAAATATGAACGGAGCAAAGAACAGAGAGATCTTTGATGAAAACTTTCTCCAGAGTGCTCAGGTCCTCAGACTGGGGTGAAGGATCACCTTCCAACAGGACAACGACCCTTAGCACACAGCCAAGACAACGCAAGAGTGGCTTCGGGACAAGTCTCTGAATGTCCTTGACTGGCCCAGACAGAGCCCGGACTTGAACCCGATCGAACATCTTTGGACAGACCTGAAAATAGCTGTGCAGCAGCGCTCCCCATCCAACCTGACAGAGCTTGAGAGAATCTGCAGAGAAGAATCGAATAATCTCCCCAAAAACAGGTGTGTCAAGCTTGTMGCGTCATACCCAAGAAGACTTGAGGCTGTAATCGCTGCCAAAGGTGCTTCAACTATGTGCTGAGTAAAGGGTCTGAATACTTTTGTAAATGTGATATTTCATTTTAAATATATATATATATATATAAATAAAAAATACAAAAAACTTGTTTTTGCTTTGTCATTATGGGGTATTGTGTGCAGATTGATGAGGGAAAAAACGATTTAATACATTTTAGAATGAGGCTGTAATGTAACAAAATGTGTAACAAGTGAAGGGATCTGATTACTTTCTGAATGAACTGTAAATACAAAACTAGTCATAAAGTTAAACCCCGTTCAGCTAACACCTGTTATAAATACAAATACTAGTCTAAAGTTAAACCCCGTTCAGCTAACACCTGTTATAATACAAAACTAGTCCATAAAGTTAAACCCTGTTCAGTAACACCTGTTATAAATACAAACTATCATAAAGTTAAACCCGTTCAGCTAACACCTGTTATAAATACAAAACTAGTCATAAGTTAAACCCTGTTCAGCTAACACCTGTTTATAAATACAAAACTATGCATAAAGTTAAACCGTTCAGCTAACACCTGTTATAAATACAAACTAGTCATAAAGTTAAACCCGTTCAGCTAACACCTGTTTATAAATACAAAACTATCCATAAAGTTAAACCCCGTTCAGCTAACACCTGTTTATAAATACAAAACTAGTCATAAAGTTAAACCCCGTTCAGCTAACACCTGTTATAAATACAAAACTAGTCATAAAGTTAGAAATCTAATAAAATCCCTGAATTCCACCATTCCTCTCTGCAACTCATAGAAGTAAACCATAGTGATACACATGTTAGATATACAGTATATTATAATGTGCTCTATTTAATGTTGTGTATTTTTTTACAATATCTATTTTGCCAATTGAACTGGACACATTTTACTGCCGGTGCAGAGCCACGCCGGTCCTTCACGACTGGACTACCGACGTAATCTGTCCGAGGAGGGAATTCAACTGGCCCCTCCGTCGTGAAGTCCCCTGAATGCCCATCTGCTAGCCGCGGCCCGCTAGCTGTCTAGAGCATGTTGGCTGTTAGCTGAATAGGTCTATCGGATAATTTCTTGGCCCACTATACCTATTTTTGCCAATTGGACTGGTACCCTTTACCACACGGAACTCTACTAATCCAACACGACTGGTCAACCGACGTAAAAGCACGAGGAGGCTCTGCACGAGGAGGCTATAAACAGACTTCCTCCATCACGACGTCCCTCTGAGACCCTTCTGCTAGCTTGCTAGCCCCGGCCCGCTACCTGTCTGAATCGCCGGGTCTCCAACAAGACTCACTACTCACTGGACCCTTACAATCACTCGGCAATGCATGCTTCTCCTTAATGTCAATATGCCTTGTCCATTGCTGTTTGGGTTAGTGATTATTATATTATTTCACCGTAGAGCCTCTAGCCCTGCTCAACATACCTTAACCAACCCTTTAGTTCCACCTCCCACACATGCGATGACATCACCTGGTTTAGATGTTGTTTCTCGAGACAAGATCTCTCTCATCACTCAATGCCTGGGTTTACCTCCACTGTATCCACATCCTACCATACCTTTGTGTCACGCCCTGACCWTAGAGATACTTTTTATTTCTCTATTTGGTTAGGTCAGGGTGTGATTTGGGTGGGCATTCTAGTTTTTCTATTTCTTTGTTGGCCGGGTATGGTTCCCAATCAGAGGCAGCTGTCTATCGTTGTCTCTGATTGGGGATCATACTTAGGCAGCCGTTTTCCACCTTTAGTTTGTGGGATCTTGAGTTTGTAGCCTGCAGAACTGTGTAGCCTGCAGAACGTTACGTTCGTTTATATTTTGGTGTTTTTTGGTGTTCATCTAATAAAGTAAGATGTACGCTTACAACGCTGCACCTTGGTCTCCTCATTCCATCAGTGAACGTAACACTTTGTCTGTACATTATGCCTTGAATCTATTCTATTGCACCCAGAAACCTACTCCTTTTCCTCTCTGTTCCGGACATACTAGACGACCAGTTCGTATAGCCTTTAGCCGTACCTTTATCCTACTYCWYCTCTGTTCCTCTGGTGATGTAGAGGTTAAYCYAGGCCCTGCAGTGCCTRGCTCCACTCCTWWTCCCCARGYGCTCTCATATGTTGACTTCTGTCACTGCAAAAGCCTTGGTTTCATGCATGTTAACATTAGAAGCCTCCTCCCTAAGTTTGTTTTATTCACTGCTTTTGCACACTCTGCCAACCCGGATGTCTTAGCCGTGTCTGAATCCTGGCTTAGGAAGACCACCAAAAACCCTGACATTTCCATCCCTAACTATAACATTTTCCGACAAGATAGWACTGCCAAAGGGGCGGTGTTGCAATCTACTGCAGAGATAGCCTGCAGAGTTCTGTCATMCTATCCAGGTCTGTACCCAAACAATTCGAGCTTTTGTTTTTTTAAATTCACCTTTCCAGAAACAAGTCTCTCACCGTAGCCGCTTGCTATAGACCACCCTCTGCCCCCAGCTGTGCTCTGGACACCATATGTGAACTTATTGCCCCCATCTATCTTCAGAACTCGTGCTGCTAGTTGACCTRAACTGGGACATGCTTAACACCCCGRMCATCCTACAATCTAAGCTTGATGCCCTCAATCTCACACAAATTATCAATGAACCTACCAGGTACAACCCCAAATCCGTAAACACGGGCACCCTCATAGATATCATCCCAACCAACTTGCCCTCCAAATACACCTCTGCTGTTTTCAACCRAGATCTCAGCGATCACTGCCTCATTGCCTGCATCCGTAATGGGTCTGTGGTCAAATGACCACCCCTCATCACTGTCAAACGCTCCCTAAATCACTTCAGCGAGCAGAACATTCTAATGGACCTGGCCTGGGTATCCTGGAAGGATATTGACCTCATCCCATCAGTAGAGGATGCCTGGTTATTCTTTAAAAGTGCCTTCCTCACCATCTTAAATAAGCATGCCCCATTATTTATTTTTTAACCAAGAACAGATATAGCCCTTGCTTCTCTCCAGACCTGACTGCCCTTAACCAACACAAAAACATCCTGTGGCGTTCTGCATTAGCATCGAATAGCCCCCGTGATATGCAACTTTTCAGGGAAGTTAGGAACCATTATACACACACAGTTAGGAAAGCTAAGGCTAGCTTTTTCAAACAGAAAATTTCATCCTGTAGCACAAACTCAAAAAAGTTCTGGGACACTGTAAAGTCCATGGAGAATAAGAGCACCTCCTCCCAGCTGCCCACTGCACTGAGGCTAGGAAACACTGTCACCACCGATAAATCCACTATAATTGAGAATTTCAATAAGTATTTTTCTACGGCTGGCCATGCTTTCCACCTGGCTACCCCTACCCAGGTCAACAGCCCTGCACCCCCCCACAGCAACTCTCCAAAGCGTCCCCCATTTCTCCTTCACCCAAATCCAGATAGCTGATGTTCTGAAAGAGCTGCAAAATCTGGACCCCTACAAATCAGCCGGGCTAGACAATCTGGAGCCTCTCTTTCTAAAATTATCTGCAGAAATTGTTGCAACCCCTATTACTAGCCTGTTCAACCTCTCTTTCGTATCGCCTGAGATTCCCAAAGATTGGAAATCTCTTCAATCTCTTCAAAGGGGGAGACACTCTTGACCCAAACTGCTACAGACCTATATCTATCCTACCCTGCCTTTCTAAGGTCTTCGAAAGCCAAGTCAACAAACAGATTACCGATCATTTCGAATCCTACCGTACCTTCTCCGCTATGCAATCTGGTTTCAGAGCTGGTCATGGGTGCACCTCAGCCACGCTCAAGGTACTAAACAATATCATAACACACCATCGATAAGAGACAATACTGTGCAGCCGTTCTCATCGACCTGGCCAAGGTTTTCGACTCTGTCAATCAACACATTCTGATCGGCAGAAATCAACCAGCCTCGGTTTCTTCAAATGATTGCCCTCGCCTGTTCACCAACGACCTCTCTGATAGAGTTCAGTGTGTCAAATCGGAGGCCTGTTCGTCCGACCTCTGGAGTCCTATAGGGTTGCCACAGGTTTCAATTCTTTGAACCGACTCTCTTCTCTGTATACATCAATGATGTCACTCTCGCTGCTGGTGATTCGCTGATCCACCTCTACGCATACGAACATTCATTCCTGTATACTTCTGCCTTCTTTGAACACTGTGTGTGAGAGGCGTGAGAAACCCCCAGAACGAGCTTCAAGCCATACCAACTCTCCTTCGTGGCCCTCCAACCTGCTCTGAAACTAGCGGGCAAACGCGGCGGCACACCCGACAACACCCGGTGAAATTGCAGAGCGCAAATTTAAAATCAGAAAAAAAATCGTAATATTAAACATCATGAAGAATACAAGTGTCTTCACATCATTTAAATTATTAACTTCTTGTTAATCCAGCCACTTTGTCAATTTTCAAAAAAGGCTTTACGGCGAAGACATACCATGGTGATTACTGAGGACGGCGCCCCGCGTACAAACGCATTAAAACATTTTCCAAACCAGCATAGGCGTCATGAAAGTCAAAAATAGGCAATAAAAATAAATCACGACCTTTGAAAGATCTTCCTCTGTTTGCCAATCCCAAGCGGTCCCAGCTAATGAACAAAAATGGTCGTTTGTTCGATAAAAGTTCCTTCTTTATATCCCAAAAAAGAAGTTTAGTTGGCGCGTTGATTCAGTAATACCATCTGTTCCCCCGTTCCAAAATGCATAAAAAAGAATCACAGAAGGTTACCAATAAACGTTGTTCCAAACAAGTCAAACAACAATTCTAATCAATCCTCAGGTACCCTAATATGTAAATAAACGACAAAATGTAAGACGGAGAATAGTATGTTCATTACCGGAGATAAATAACGAAGTGYGCGCCCTCACCAACTTGCGTCACAAGACTACAGTCAAAAGGAGAGCCACCTAGAAAAACKATAATTTCTAGCTTATTTTTCAATAAATAAGCCTGAAACCCTTTCTAAAGACTGTTGACATCTAGTGGAAGCCATAGGAACTGCAATCTGGGAGGATTTCCTTTGATTTTCCCATAGACAGCCATTTCAATGAGTGGTCACCTCAACAACAAAAACATTCCGGATGGATTCTCCTTGGGTTTTTGCCTGCCATATCAGTTCTGTTATACTCACAGACATTATTTTAACAATTTTAGACTCTTCAGMGTGTTTTCTACCCAATACTACAAATTATATGCATATCCTAGCTTCTGGGCCTGAGTAACAGGCAGTTTACTTTGGGCACCTCAGTCATCCGAACTTCTGAATACTGCCCCCTATCCCTAAGTATTAAAACCTCTACAGGATTGGTGTTCCCCCTGCGGGAAGGTTCAGCTAACGTAGGCTAATGTGATGAGCATGAGGTTGTAAGTAAMAAGAACATTTCCCAGGACATAGACATATCTGATATAGTGGCCGGGGACTTTAATGCAGGGAAACTAAAATCAATGTTTACCTAATTTCTATCAGCTTCTACCAGCATGTTAAATGTGCAACCAGAGGGAAAAAACTCTAGATCTCCTTTAATCCACACAAAGATACGCGTACAAAGCTCTCCCTCACCCTCCATTTGGCAAACCTGACCATAATTATATCCTCCTGGTTCCTGCTTACAAGCAAAAACTAAAGCAGGAAGCACCARTGACTCGCTCAATACAGAAGTGGTCAGATGACACAGATGCTAAACTACAGGACTGTTTTGCTAGCACAGATTGGAAAATGTTACAGGATTCTTCCGATGGCATTGAGGAGTACACCACATCAGTCACTGGCTTCATCAAAAAGTGCATTGATGACGTCGTCCCCACAGTGACTATACGTATATACCCCAACCAGAAGCCATGGATTACAGGCAACATCCACACTGAGCTAATGGTTAGAGCTGTCGCTTTCAAGGAGTGTGACTCTAAACCGGAAGCTTATAAGAAATCCTGCTTCGCCCTGCGACGAACCATGAAACAGGCAAAGCTTCAATACAGGACTAAGATCGAATCGTACTACAACGGCTCTGACGCACGTCGGATGTGGCAGGGCTTGCAAACTATTACAGACTACAAAGGGAAGCACAGCCGAGAGCTGCCAAGTGACACGAGCCTACCAGATGAACTAAATTACTTCTATGCGAGCTCATCAGTTGTTTCGGACGACTGTGTGATCACACTCTCTGCAGCCGATAAGTAAGACCTTTAAACAGGTCAACATTCACAAGGCCGCAGGGCCAGATGGAATACCAGGACATGTACTCAGAGCATGCGCTCACCAACTGGTAAGTGTCTTCACTGACATTTTCAACCTCTCCCTGTCTGAGTCTTTAATACCAACATGTTTCAAGCAGACCACCATAGTCCCTGTGCCCAAGAACACTAAGGTAACCTGCCTAAATGACTACCGACCCGTAGCACTCACGTCTATATCCATGAAGTGCTTTGAAAGGCTGGTCATTGCTCACATCAACACCATTATCCCTGAAACTCTAGACCCACTCCAATTTGCATACCGCCCCAACAGATCCACAGATGATGCAATCTCTATTGCACTTCACACTGCCCTTTCACCTGGACAAAAGGAACACCTATGTGAGAATGTTATTCATTGACTAAAGCTCAGTGTTCAACACCATAGTGCCTCCGAAGCTCATCACTAATCTAAGGACAGTCTGCAACTGGATCCTGGACTTCCTGATGGGCCGCTCCAAAGGTGAYCAGGGTAGTTAACAACACATCCGCCACGCTGATCCTCAACACGGGGGCCCCTCAGGGGTGCGTGCTCAGTCCCCTCCTGTACTCCCTGTTCACTCATGACTGCATGGCCAGGCACGACTTCAACACCATCATTAAGTTTGTCGATGACACAACAGTGGTAGGCCTGATCACCAACAACGACGAGACAGCCAATAGGGAGGAGGTCAGAGACCTGCCCGTGTGGTGCAAGGACAACAACCTCTCCATCAACGTGATCAAGACAAAGGAGATGATTGTGGACTACAGGAAAAGGAGCACCGAGCACGCCCCCATTCTCATCGACGGGGATGTAGTGGAGTAGGTTGAGAGCTTCAAGTTCTTTGGCGTCCACATCACCAGCAAACTAACATGGTCCAAGCACACCTAGACAGTCGTGAAGAGGGTACAACAAAACCTATTCCCCCTCAGGAGACTGAAAAGATTTGGCATGGGTCCTCAGATCCTCAAAAGTTTCCACAGCTGCACCCTCGAGAGCATCCTGACGGGTTGCATCACTGCCTGGTATGGCAACTGCCCGGCCACCAACTACAAGGCACTGCAGAGTGTAGTGCGTACGGCCCAGTACATCACCGGGGCCAAGCTTCCTGCCATCCATGACCTCGATCCCAGGCGGTGTCAGAGGAAGGCCCTAAATATTGTTAAAGACTGTTCTCTCTGCTACYGCACGGAAAGCGGTACCGGAGCGCCAAGTCTAGGTCCAAGACTTTTCTAAACAGCTTCTACCCCCAAGCCATTAGACTCCTGAACATCTAATCAAATGGCTAACCAGTTTATTTGCATTGCCGTCCCCCCTCTTTTACGCTGCTGCTACTCTCTGTTATTATCTATGCATAGTCACTTTAATAACTTGACCTACATGTAAATATTACCTCGACTAACCGGTGCCCCAACACATTGACTCTGTACCGGTACCCCCTGTATATAGCCTCGCTATTGTTATTTTACTCCTGCTCTTTAATCATTTGTTACTTTTATTTCTTACTTTTTTATGTATTTTTCTTAAAACTGCATTGTTGGTTAAGGGCTTGTAAGTAAGCATTTCACGGTATTTGCGCAACATTGTAGCCTAGAGTCCAACTCGTGGCAGTTGCTGTGGTGCGAGAGTGAAGCATGCCTGTATCTCTCTCAGAACCAGAATGAGATTCACTTTCTATGATCTTTTTCCCTCTCTCTGCTCTGATAGACATGAGCCTGCAACTACCATTTCGCCAGAGTTGTACTTCATCATTTATTTCCTTATAGAATCATATGAGAAAAAAGAAGAAACCCACACACTGCTCTTGCTAGTATCACTGCTCTATATTAAGCTTTACATATCGGCCTCAGGGCCTTTGTCAGAGCTTTGCATCATTGGGTGAGTCATTGAAACTGGAAAGCATTTTTAGTACTATCATTTCCTCCTCTTATTGTACAATATGTGTCTCTTCCAACACCTCCACACACCTAGGCTATTGATGTTTTCAATACGAGGTAGTTTTTAATTATCTCACATTCTCAGTTTGCCAGTGTCAAAGTAGCCTGACATTTAAATCATTTGTGCAGTATTTATTCTGCTGAAGTCTCAGTCATGTAAAAATGACATAGAATTGCATGAAATGCGTTTTTATAAAATGCCCAATGTTTTTCCCAGACCCTAGGCTACAAAAACTATTTTGCAAGCACCTCTACTCCGCTGCTCTAGTCTAGACTACTACGCAAATGTAATGATATACATGCAAAACTTAATTATAAAGGTGATTTTCCGGTACCTCACAGCTCCCCAGTTCACCCGCCTCTCGCTCTCACTATTTGTTCCGGCACCTCCCAATATACAAATTAAGCACTGGGGWAAATAATACCTGTGCAATGTTGTAGACCTTTTTTCCTTCATAAAGAACCTAACATGAGGTATGTAGCTCAAATCGTTTGTGAGCTATTGAAGTTTGAAGGTCCCCAAATATCGAATCTGAAACCAATTTAACCAGGGTAAAGCACCGACCGGGCTTCTGTAGCCATTCGAAAATGGAAGTTTAGCGCCAAACCTACCGAGTTGATTTACTATTTCAGGAATGTTTTAATTATATGCCTACTTTTCACTGTATTTATTACAATTTGTATCATGTTAAATATTAACCACGGTCGGTAGCCATCGTCAGTTATACCCACATACATTTAAAATGTTCACTTTAGTATTAGTTTCCTTATATTTTGCATTCTATTACATCGTTAGTTTACCTTCTATCTTCTGTCACGTTCGTGTGGTTGTTCCGGTGGATGGCTAGCAACAGTGGATCATACACTGTATTCGGCTAACGTATTACAAGTTGTGGAATAATTAGCAAAATGTAGTCTATTTATATCATTATGGAACGCAGACCAAACATAGTCCTTTAAACCTGGAGCCTGCGGCACGGTTCACGAGGACTGCACCTTTATCATCATAGTTCCATGATTAGTGAGGATTATTAGGGTAGATATAGAYTACTGTCCAACCCCTACTGTACTCCTTTCTCACCTTCCAATATTTCATGGATTGAACAATTGAATATGGAAACTTTCAGGATGAATCAAACCACTGTATTTTTGATTCACCTATATATTTTGTGTTTAATGGATTTTATTATTCATTAATACCTTTCCTAACATTAAATAATATACAACATCAGAGTATTTTTAAATCTACCAATTGCTGCTGAAAGGGAGAAAAACAAGKCTTTCTGTCATTGATCCCTAATATTGTAAACCATTCTCTCCATACTGTATATTCTAGTCAGTCTGTCGAGAAAATGTTATTAATGGTACACCAAATTTAGAGGAATGGCTTTAGATAAATGTACTGAAAACCCTATAGACTACCACAATATGAGTCATAATACCCATAAAACCTAGCGGTCAAACAAGGAAATGGTTCCAATTGTTTTTCCACCATTCATTTTTCCCATAGGGGATTTTAGRAACACTTAAAATAAGGGTTGTGTTTTGTGTAGGCTTACCCTGGCATGACGTTTTGATAACAGTGTAAATCTCTGTAGGACAACGTGACTTTTCTCAATATAATCGCCTGTATTTACCCCCCAGAAATGAAATGCTAATGTGGCTATCATAAAGAACTACAAATGCCATGATGATCTGGACGAGACTGCCGAAACGAGGCAAATGTAAGAATATTTGGAATAAATGTCTAATGTTAGCTAAATTTAAGAATTAATAAATGTGATACTTTTCTTTGAATTGACAATTCTGTGAACAGTCTTGTGCTAGTTTTAAATGAACACAATACCTGTTAGCAAAGGTGTCAGCTAGAGAGGATGTGCAGGAGCTTGCAGGGATTTGTAGTCTTGCATAATGTCTATTTTGATGCTAATTAGCATTTTAAAATCTGAGAGAAAATAGAGACGGATATATTGATAAAAGTTAGCTTGTCCGAGAGAGATTTACATGGTTATCAAAACGTCACTCTAGGGTAAGGCTACACGAAACACAGCCCACTGAGAAGTGCATAGGAAAGGTGTGAGTAGGAAAGTTGTACAGAGAAGTGCGTAGGAGAGGCATACATTTACTAAGTCTGAATTGGCCTCCAAGTGAATATGGAATGTGTCATTCATCCAAATCCTTCATTCCATCCAGAAGGTTGTCACCGCCCCTCTGGTAGTTTTCATTCACTTCCTTGGATCTGAGATGACAAGATCAGGATAACCAATACGTCTACTTGTAGGCTCTGCTGTATGGCTTTCACCTGTCTAAACCATGTTTCAACTAGATAAAGCAATATCTCTACAGACTATCGGTCTAAACCCATCAGGATCATTTTTTWAAAAGTGGAATGATAATGCTGCATATATCCAAGACAGACAGTCCTCTCACCAAGGAGAGCGCTGAAGGTTCCAGTTTAAATGGACCCTTCAGTTCCATTGTGGCACCAGGCTGTATGTATCACATGCTGCTGAGCCATCTTCCATCTCTCACTCTGATGTTCGTAGTCAACCATTCTCTTACCAAATTACCAAATAGAAAGGACAGAGATGACAGCCTTTATTATTCAACCACTCTCATACCCCATAGGAAGGACAGAGATGACAGCCTTTAGTTTAAGTGGGCCACTGCTGCTAATCACATGCTCACTCTAGAATCCATCTTCCTAACCCTGATGCAGTCGATAATCCTCCTCACGCACACAGGGCCAAATGACATATAACTTTAAGAATATCGGACATGTAACTAATGTTCAATGTCACTATTTTGACATATTGGGGACCTTTTTGCAAGGACAGAGTTTTGAAAGACCCCATCTATGTAATTTTTCAACATCAGCAAACTTACATAGTAATATAGTATAGTCTCTGAGTGCTGAGGAGAACGGGGGYAGTGACTTGGACATGGACTGACATGTATAGGTAATAATGCACCGGATGGCATTTTGATGGAAAGGATTACTGTAGAGAAAAAGCAGGGAATAACACTTACTGTACGAAGAAGCTGTTGCACTTACATTAAAGACGTCTGTCTGTAATATCACGGTGTAAAATTACATGTTAGTCATTTAGCAGACACACTTACCAGTGACTGACAGTAGTGAGCGCATGCCTTTTCATACTGGTCCCCCACGGGATTTTAACCCACAACCCTGGCATTTGAAGTGCCATGCTCTACCAACTGARCTACACAGGACTATGTTTTGGTTCACTATAAGATGTGGACTTACAATGAAGATGTCTGTCTGTAATATCAGGGTGTATAATGTTTGGCTTCGGTATATAGTATATTTTTTTATTTAACTAGACAAGTCAGTTAAGAACAAATTCTTATTTACAATGAAGGCATACACAGGCCAAACCCGGAAGACSCTGGGCCAATTGTGCACCGCCCTTTGGGACTCCCAATCMCAGCCGGTTGTGCTACAGTCTGGATTGGAAACCGTGTTTCTATAGTGACGCCTCTAGCACTGAGATGCAGTGTCTTAGACCACYGTGCCACTCAGGAGCCCCGAGAAGTGGATTTATATTGAAAATGTTGATAATCTACTCTACTTATCGGAAGAAATGGTTGGACTTCCATTGAAGTTTATGTTTTTGGTACCAAGCGTCACCATCTCTGTGCTCTGCAATTTGATGGAGAAGAGGAGGTTATGAGTGCATCCCAAATGTCACCCTATTCTCTGTATAATGTACTAATTTTGACCAGGGTCTATGGGGATTTGATGATKGAGAGCTTGTAATTAATGTTTATTTCAACGTCAGCAGACTGAGACAGCCAGAGTTCATCTGTAGAGTCCTGCTCTGTGAGCGTTCTATGGTATAGTGTTTTTTAATAGTGTGTAATCTGATGGTCTGACTAGATTAGACCCACCAGTCCCATTAATCCTCACAGCGGGTCGTTAAATGACAGCAGAATTACAGTTAACATGCAGACCCTAATCAAAATAAACCATCACATTAAATCCGTGTGCAGGGACATGGCTGTGACCAGCGCTGGTTATTTCTATTGTATTTTAGAACCACCTTCATTGGCAGAATGTAAGATATTTATATAGCCAATTCAATCCCAGATAGGACCACCCTCTGGTTAGAGACCCTGAGGAGTATGGGTAAATCACATTCTGTMTGTCCCCACAGATACCATGCAGACATGGCGWGAGCATGGTGTTAGCAGCGYCAAGGTTGTGGGTTCAATTCCTGCATTGGGTGAAATACACTTGAAATGTCTTCAATCTCTGTACTGTAGGACGTTTTGGTTACAATCCAGGACCTACGTGGTCCAGGACCTACATGGTCATAGCACTTCTAGTATTTTGAACTATTTGACCTAAGTGTGTCTAGCTGCAGATCTGTCCAACCAGTGTTTCTATCACTGCTCTGTTCTGTTTTATTTTATCCTGTCCTGTTCTATACTGTACTGTCCTGTTCTGTCCTATTCTGTTCTATTCTGTCCTGTTTGTCCTATGCTGTTCCATCCTGTTCTATTCTGTCCTGTTTGTCCTATGCTGTTCTATCCTGTTCTATTCTGTCCTTTTCTATTCTGTCCTATCCTGCCCTGTTCTGTTCTGTCTGCGCGCCCTGCATGATACAGTTCTATACTGGTCTTCTCTGATAACTGATACAGTTCTATACTGCGTCTCTTCTCTGATAACTGATACAGTTCTATACTGGTCTCTTCTCTGATAACTGATACAGTTCTATACCGTTCTCTTCTCTGATAACTGATACAGTTCTATACTGGTCTCTTCTCTGATAACTGATACAGTTCTATACTGGTCTCTTTCTCTGATAACTGATACAGTTCTATACTGTCTCTTCTCTGATAACTGATACAGTTCTATACTGGTCTCTTCTCTGATAACTGATACAGTTCTATACTGGTCTCTTCTCTGATAACTGATACAGTTCTATACTGGTCTCTTTCTCTTGATAACTGATACATTCTATACCGTTCTCTTCTCTGATAACTGATACAGTTCTATACTGGTCTCTTCTTCTGATAACTGATACAGTTCTATACCGTTCTCTTCTCTGATAACTGATACAGTTCTTACTGTTCTCTTCTCTGATAACTGATACAGTTCTATACCGTTCTCTTCTCTGATAACTGATACAGTTCTATACGTTCTCTTCTCTGATAACTGATACAGTTCTATTACCGTTCTCTTCTCTGATAACTGATACAGTTCTATACCGTGTCTCTTCTCTGATAACTGATACAGTTCTATACCGTTCTCTTCTCTGATAACTGATACAGATATACCGTTCTCTTCTCTGATAACTGATACAGTTCTATACCGTTCTCTTCTCTGATAACTGATACAGTTCTACACCGTTCTCTTCTCTGATAACTGATACAGTTCTATACTGTTCTCTTCTCTGATAACTGATACAGTTCTATACTGTTCTCTTCTCTGATGACTGATACAGTTCTATACTGTTCTCTTCTCTGATAACTGATACAGTTCTATACTGGTCTCTTCTCTGATAAGTGATACTGTCACGCCCTGGCCTTAGTATTCTTTGGTGGGTAATTCTGTCACGATCGTGTGGAGAGACGGACCAAGGCGCAGCGGGATATGAATACATCTTCTTTTTATTTATGAAGATGATAGAACACGAAACGAAACACTTACACAAACTATACAAAACAACAAACGATCGTGAAGCTAAATAACGTAGTGCACACACACAGGCTACAAACGTTAAACATAGACAATTACCCACAAACATCTAAAGCCTATGGCTACCTTAAATATGGCTCCCAATCAGAGACAACAATAACCAGCTGTCTCTGATTGAGAAC
>NC_036848.1:2298440-2300985 GCF_002910315.2 Salvelinus sp. IW2-2015
TCTCTTCTCTGATAACTGATACAGTTTTATACTGGTCTCTTCAGAGCAAGGTGATAACCGCTGAGTTTATTTCTGTCATTCAAAGGGGTGTCTGCATCCCAAATGGCACCCTATTCCCTATAAATGTGACTATATTTTGACCAAGGCCGATAAGGAATACAGTGTCATTTTGGGACTCAGATAATGATGTGAGGGAACTGTACTGTTCATCCTTCATTCATGAACTAGATCTGCATTCCTACACTCGTTGTGCTTTTCAGGATTATTAGATCTACTGTATTTTCATACATTATCTTTTCTCTTACTAGATCCCTATTCTATTCCATTTTCCAAATATTAAAAGGTCAGATTATGTGTCCCTGATAAAGGAAATGTATACAAGTCGATGATTTATTATTTGCAAACAATACATTTCCAAGTGTTTAGGGTTAAGGTAGGAATTAACTCAGAAATCTTAAGGTTAGGTATTAATCTCTTAATCGTCAATGTAAGGGTTAAAGTTAGGCATTAACTCTTAATGGTTAAGGTAATGGTTAAGGTTAGGCATTAACTCTGAATGGTTAAGGTAAGGGTTAAGGTTAGGCATTAACTCTGAATGGTTAAGGTAAGGGTTAAGGTTAGGCATTAACTCTGAATGGTTAAGGTAAGGGTTAAGGTTTGGTAAGGACTTAAAACAATGATCTCAAAACAACTTTCTATTGCTGGATTCAAACTTGCAACCTTTGGAATCAGAGGCAGATGTCTTAAAACAAAAATCTCAAAAACAACTTTCTGTTGCTGTATATGAAACCTTTAGAATCAGAGGCAGATGCTTACACCCATCCGCCATCCCCGTCCACAACACCCTAGCAAAACCAAAACCTACTTAAAGGTAACATCGCTCACTGTTGCCCCTAGTGGCCGCTTTCTACGTCATCTCCTGACAGACTCAGACACGGATAGACTTTCCACGTCATCTCCTGACAGACTCAGGAGATGACGGTGGAAAGTTCTATCCGTGTCTGAGTCTGTCAAGGAGAAGTTGTTGTCGGAAAGTCCTATCGTGTCTGAGTCTGTCAGGAGATGTTGTGGAAAGTCTATCTGTGTCTGAGTCTATGTAGGAGATGACGTGGATACTCGTGTCTGAGTCTGTAAGGAGATGAGTGGAAAGTCTATCGTGTCTGAGTCTGTCAGGAGATGACGTGGAAAGTCTATCCGTGTCTGAGTCTGTCAGGAGATGATGTGGAAAGTCTATCTGTGGTCTGAGTCTGTCAGGAGATGACGTGGAAAAGTCTATCGTGTCTGAGTCTGTCAGGAGATGACGTGGAAAGTCTATCCGTGTCTGAGTCTGTCAGGAGATGACGTGGAAAGTCTATCCGTGTCTGAGTCTGTCAGGAAGATGATGTGGAAAGTCTATCGTGTCTGAGTCTGTCAGGAGATGACGTGGAAAGTCTATCCGTGTCTGAGTCTGGTGTCTGAGTCTGTCAGGAGATGATGTGGAAAGTCTATCTGTGTCTGAGTCTGTCAGGAGATGACGTGGAAAGTCTTATCCGTGTCTGAGTCTGTCAGGAGATGACGTGGAAAGTCTATCCGTGTCTGAGTCTGTCAGGAGATGACGTGGAAGTCTATCGTGTCTGAGTCTGTCAGGAGATGGTTGGAAAGTCTATCTGTGTCTGAGTCTGTCAGGAGATGACGTGGAAAGTCTATCCGTGTCTGAGTCTGTCAAAGGAGATGACGTGGAAGTCTATCTGGTGTCTGAGTCTGTCAGACGTGGAAAAGTCTATCCGTGGTCTGAGTCTGTCAGGAGATGACGTGGAAAGTCTATCTGTGTCTGAGTCTGTCAGGAGATGAGCGTTGGAAAGTCTATCCGTGTCTGAGTCTGTCAGGAGATGACGTGGAAAGTCTATCGTGTCTGAGTCTGTCAGGAGATGTTGTGAAGTCTATCCTTGTGCTGAGTCTGTAAGATGACGTGGAAAGTCTATCCGTGTCTGAGTCTTGTCGAGAGAGGTGACGTGGAAAAGTTATCTGTGTCTGAGTCTGTCAGGAGATGACGTGGAAAGTCTATCCGTGTCTGGAGTCTGTCAAGGAGATGTGGAAAGTCTATCTGTGTCTGAGTCTTCAGGAGATGACGTGGAAAGTCTATCCGTGTCTGAGTCTGTCAGGAGATGAATGTGGGAAAGTCTATCTGTGTCTGAGTCTGTCAGAGAGATGACGTGGAAAGTCTATCTGGTGGTCTGAGTCTGTCAGGAGATGACGTGGAAAGTCTATCCGTGTCTGAGTCTGTCAAGGAGATGATGTGGAAAGTCTATTCGTGGTCTGAGTGTCAGGAGATGACGTGGAAAGTCTATCCGTGTCTGAGTCTGTCAGGAGATGACGTGGAAAGTCTATCCGTGTCTGATCAGTCTGTCAGGAGATGAGTGGAAAGTCTATCTGTGTCTGAGTCTGTCAAGGAGATGACGTGGAAAGTCTATCCGTGTAGTCTGTGTCTGAGTCTGTCAGGAGATGAGTGGAGTCTATCTGTGTTGAGTCTGTCAGGAGATGACGTGGAAAGTCTATCCGTGTCTGA
>NC_036848.1:2303502-2309332 GCF_002910315.2 Salvelinus sp. IW2-2015
AAGTGCTCCTCTTCCTATCAGGGACGAGAGTACTTGTATACCACACCACAGAGACATCACACCACTCCACTTCACTTGCGCAGGGTCACAAGTGTTGCATACAAGTCAGTTTCTGATCGTTCATCCATAGTACTGAGTTCTGTCAGGAGATGACGTGGAAAGTCATTGTATCTGGACAGTCCGTCAGGAAGATGACGTTTAGGGAAAGATCTACTCCGTGTCTGAGTCTCTCAAGGACGATGATCGTGCTCGGAGAAAGTTCTATCCGTGGAATCTGAGTCTTCTAAGGCAGATGTTGTGGAAGAGCCTCTCTATCTGTGTACTTGAGTCTCGCTCAGGACGATGTTGTTGGAAAAGGTGCTATCCTGCGTCTTGGGCTCATAATTAGACGGATCACTCTGATCCTGGTCTGTAGACGATTGTGGGGAAAGGTCTATGCTTGCTGAGTCTGTCACGCGAGATCGATGTGGAAAGTCTATCTTGTCTAGTCTGTCAGGAGATGACGTGGAAAGTCTATCCGTGTGACTGAGTCTGTCAGGAGATGATTGGAAAGTCTATCTGTGTCTGAGTCTGTCAGGAGATGACGTGGAAAGTCTATCGTGTCTGAGTCTGTCAGGAGATGACGTGGAAAGTCTATCCGTGTCTGAGTCTGTCAGGAGATGACGTGGAAAGTCTATCCGTGTTCTGAGTCTGTCAGGAGATGATGTGGAAAAGTCTATTCGTTTGCTAGTTTAGTGTCTGGTCAGGAGATGACGTGGAAAGTCTATCCGTGTCTGAGTCTGGTGTCTGAGTCTGTCAGAGATGATGTGGAAAGTCTATCTGTGTCTGAGTCCTGTCAGGAGATGACGTGGAAAGTCTATCCGTGTCTCTGAGTCTGTCAGGAGATGACGTGGAAAGTCTATCCGTGTCTGATCTGAGTCTGTCAGGAGATGATGTGGAAAGTCTACTGTGTCTGAGTCTGTCAGGAGATGTGTCGTTGGAAAGTCTATCGTGTCTGAGTCTTTAGGAGATTGACGTCGGGAAAGTCTATCCGTCGCTGTCTGAGTCGTCAAGTGAGCATTCGATGTGGAAAGTCCTATCTGTGTCTGAGTCTGTCAGGAGATGACGTGGAAAAGTCTATCCGTGTCTGAGTCCTCTGTTCAGGAGCGATGAATCTGTGGAAAGTCTATCTGTGTCTGAGTCTGTCAGGGAATGACGTGGAAAGAATCTATCCGTGTCTTGAGTCTGTCAGGAGATGACGTGGAAGTCTATCCGTGTCTGAGTCTGTCAGTGAGAGTTGTGAAGTCTACGTGTGATTCATGTGAGATGAACGTGGAAAGTCTATCCGTGTCTAGTTCTGTCCAGGAGATGACGTGGAAAGTCTATCTGTGTCTGAGTCTGTCAGGAGATTGACGTGGAAAGTCTATTCCGTGTCTGAGAGTCTGTCAGGAGATGTGTGGAAAGTCTATCTGTGTCTGAGTCTTTCTAGGAGAATGACGTTGGAAAGTCTCTATCCGTGTCTGAGTCTGTCAGAGACTGATGTGGAAAGTCTATCTTGATGTCTGAGTTCTGTCAGGAGATGACGTGGAAAGTCTATCTGTGTCTGAGTCTTGTCAGGAGATGACGTGGAAGTCTATCCGTGTCTGAGTCTGTCAGCGAGAGATGATGGGAAAGTCTATCTGTGGTCTGAGCTCTGTCAGGAGATGACGTGGAAAGTCTATCCGTGTCTGAGTCTGTCAGGAGATGACGTGGAAAGTCTATCCGTGTCTGAGTCCTGTCAGGAGATGATCGTGGAAAGTCTATCGTTGTCTGAGTCTGTCAACGGAGATGACGTGGAAAGTCTATTCCGTGTATCTAGTCTGGTTTGTTCTGAGTCTGTCAGGAGATGAGTGGAAAGTCTATCTGTGTCCTGAGTCTGTCAGGAGATGACGTGGAAAGTCTATCCGTGTCCTGAGTCTGTCAGTCGAGATGACGTTGGAAAGTCTATCCGTCGTTCTGGAGTCTTATGTGGACGTATGTACTGCTGAAAGTCTGTCAGGAGATATGAGGCTATGCTGAGCTGTAGGGATGACGTTTGATAAGCTATGGTCTGGAGTCTGGTTGTCTGAGTCTGTCAGGAGATGACTGTGGAAAGTCTATTCCGTGTCTGAGTCTGTCAGAGAATGACGTGGAAAAATCTATCGTGTCTGAGTCTGTCAGGAGATGATCGTAGGAAATCTATCCGTGTCTGAGTCTTGGTGTCTGAGTCTGTCAGGAGATTGACGTGGAAAGTCTATCCGTGTCTTGAGTCTGTCAGGAGATGACGTGCGGGAAAAGTGCTATCGCGTTCCTGAGCTCTGTCAGGAGATGACGTGGAAAGTCTATTCGTGTTCTGAAGTCTGTCAGGAAGATGACGTGGAAAGTTCTTATCCGTTGTGCTGAGTCTGTCAGGGAGATGATGTGGCAAGTCTATCTGTGTCCTGATGTCTGTCAGGGAGATCGAACGTGGAAAGTCTATTCGTGTCTGGAGTCTGTTCAGGAGATGACGTGGAAGTCTATCCGTGTCTGAGTCTCGTGTGTCTGAGTCTGTGCAGGAAGATGACGTGGAAAAGTCTTCATCTGTGTCTGAGTCTGTCAGGAGATGACGTTGGCAAAGTCTATCCGTTGTCTGCGAGTCTGGTGTCTGACGTCTGTCAGGAAGAATAGACGTGGAAGTCATAGTCTTATGTGTCTGAGTCTGTCAGGAGATGACGTGGAAGTCTATCCGTGTCTGAGTCTGGGTTGAGTCTAGTCAGGAGATGATGTGAAAAGTCTATCTGTGTCTGGAGTCTGTCAGGAGATGACGTTGGAAAGTCTATCCGTGTCTGAGTCTGTCAGGAGATGACGTGGAAAGTCTATCCGTGTCTGAGTCATTAGGAGTATGACGTGGGAAAGTCTATCCGTGTCGAGTCTGTCAGGAGATGAGTGAAAGTCTATCTGTGTCTGGATCTGTCAGAGATGACGTGGAAAGTCTATCCGTTCTTCTGAGTCTGGTGTCTGAGTTCGTTCAGGAGATGACGTGCAAAGTCTATCCGTCTGAGTCTGTCAGGAGTGACGTGGAAAGTCTATCCGTGTCTGAGTCTGTCAGGATAGATGACGTGGAAGTCTATCCGTGTCTGAGTCTGGTGTGTCTGAGTCTGTCAGGAGGATGACGTGGAAAGTTTCTATCCTGTCTTGGTCTGTTTCAGAGAGATGACGTGGAAAGTCTATCCGTGTCTGAGTCTGTCAGAGGAGATGACGTGGACAGTCTATTCGTGTCTGAGTCTGTCAGGAGATGACGTTTTGAGAAAGTCTATCCGTGTCTGAGTCTGTCAGGAGATGATGTGGAAGTCTATCTGTTCTGAGTCTGTCACGGAGATGACGTGGAAAGTCTATTCGTGGGGTCTGAGTCTGTCAGGAGATGACGCTGGAAAGTCTATCCGTGTCTGAGTCTGGTGTTCTGAGTCCTGTCAGGAGATGACGTGGAAAGTCTATCGTGTCTGAGTCTGGTGTCTGAGTCTGTCAGGAGATGACGTGGAAAGTCTATCTGTGTTCTGAGTCTGTCAGGAGAGAGTGGAAAGTCTATCCGTGTCTGGGTCTGGTGTCTGCAGTCTGTCAGGAATGACGTGGAAAGTCTATCTGTGTCTGAGTCTGTCAGGAGATGAGTTGGAAAGTCTATCCGTGTCTGAGTCTGTCAGGAAGATGAGGTGGAAAGTCTATCGTGTTTGTGACAGACTCAGACACGGATAGACTTTCCACGTCATCTCCTGACAGACTCAGACACAGATAGACTTTCCACGTCATCTCCTGACAGACTCAGACATGGATGGACATCAGAAACTGACTTGTATCACACTGTGACCTGGCAAGTGAAGTGAGTGGTTGTGATGTCTCTGTGGTGTGGTTATAAGTACCCTCTCCTGATAAGAAGAGGAGCACTACAGTATAAATAGACTGTGTGTGTGTGTCTTGGCTGTGTGTTTGTGCGTGTGTGTGTGTCTCTGTGCTGCTGCCGTGCTCTGAACTACTATCAGGAGACGTCAGGGGAAGCTGGTTCAACTGTACACCAGCAGTACAGTACACTACCCAGCTCTATTCTGCTCCACTCTCCAGTCAGCCTACGACAATGGGACACCCAGATACACTATCACAGTCCTAAAGCACGAATGACAACAATGCACACATTCACATTCACTCAAATGCACGGACACACGCACGCTAGAGGTGAAGAGGAGAGGAAACTAAATCTCTGTTATAGGCTAGGGGCCAATCCTCTAAAACTGCTTTTGTTTTTGAGATACCTCTACCCGAAGTGAAACAAAACACAACCATTCACATCTCTTTTTATGTATTTATTTGTATTTAACCTTTATTTAACCTTTATTTAACCTTTATTTAACCTTTATTTAACCTTTATTTAACCTTTATTTAACTAGGCAAGTCAGTTAAGAACTAATTCTTATTTACAATGACGGCCTTCACCGGCCAAACCCGGAAGACGCTGGGCCAATTGTGTGCCACCCTACAGGACTACCAATCACGGCCGGTTGTGATGCAGCCAAATGCAAGTGTGCCAAGCTTGTAGCATCATACCCAAGAAGACGTGACGCTGTAATCGCTGCCAAAGGTGCTTCAACAAAATACTGAGTAAAGGGTCTGAATACTTACAAGGCTAATTGATCATTAGAAAACCCTTTTGCAATTATGTTAGCACAGCTGAAAACTGTTGTTTTGATTAAAGAAGCAATAAAACTGGCCTTCTTTTGGACTGTTTGAGTATCTGGAGCATCATCATTTGTGGGTTCGATTACAGGCTCAAAATGGATATAAACAAAGACTTTCTTCTGAAACTCGTCAGTCTATTCTTGTTCTGAGAAATGAAGACTATTCCTTGCAAGAAATTGCCAAGAAACTGAAAATCTCGTACAGCGCTGTGTACTACTCCCTTCACAGAACAGCGCAAACTGGCTCTAACCAGAATAGAAAGAGGAGTGGGAGGCCCCGGTGCACAACTGAGCAAGAGGACAAGTACATTAGAGTGTCTAGTTTGAGAGAGAAAGAGAGAGAAGGAAGAGAGAAGAGAGAAGAAGAGAGAGAGAGAGAGAGAGAGAGAGAAGAAGAAGAGAAGAAGAGAGAGAGAGAGAGAGAGAGAGAGAGAGAGAGAGAGAGAGAGACTTCTGTATGTGTAATGTTTAACTGTAAATTAATATTGTATTATTTCACTTTTGTAAATATTATCTACCTCACTTAACATATGTTTCCCATGCCAATAAAGCCCCTTGAATTGAATTGAATTGAAGAGCATATATTGTGTCATCGCTTGCCAGCTGCGAGCCCCTGCTCCTCACAGTGTGGAAGCCAGCAGGTCAGAGGCAACAGCCATCCACAACGAGACAGGCGGATCGAGGGCCAGCCCTTAATGACCCACTGCCACAGGGGTCTAGGCAGGGGTCCATTGTGGGCAAGTCACAGAGGAGAGGATCGGAAACCCTTTCCCCAAAACCGTAATCGATGCATGGACCCATGTTAGTAGAGAGCTACAAACCTAGTAGAAGCTACAGTAGAGGAATGAAAACTATTACATTGACTCGAGAGATGCTGGCCTTCTAGGCCAAGAGTTCAAAGCAAATAAGCAATACTCAAAACTGGGCCAATAAAATTAAAAAGATTAAGATGGGCAAAATAACAACAGACACTATATGGAAGAGAGAAATTTCTGTCTGAAGGAGCCAGCATCACCGGAAGTCAGCCTCTTCACTGTAATGACAATGGACTAGGAGGGTATTTGCGGGTACTATTAATGAAAGCACCAGTTGAGGACTGATGAGGCGATCTAGTATTCTCAAAACATAGA
>NC_036848.1:2309357-2318949 GCF_002910315.2 Salvelinus sp. IW2-2015
CAGTGGCATTATTGTTAGGGAATAGGCTGGTAGAGAGAGAGAGAGAGAGAGAAGAGAGAGAGAGAGAGGAGAAGAGAGAGAGAGAGAGGAGAGAAGAGAGAGAGAGAGAGAGAGAGAGAGAGAGAGAGAGAAGAAAACACTTCTGTATGTGTAATGTTTACTGTAAATTTATATTGTTTTATTTCACTTTTGTATATTATCTACCTCACTTAACATATGTTTCCCATGCCAATAAAGCCCCTTGAATTGAATTGAATTGAGAGAGCATATATTGTGTCATCGCTTGCCAGCTGCGAGCCCCTGCTCCTCACAGTGTGGAAGCCAGCAGGTCAGAGGCAACAGCCATCCACAACGAGACACGGCGGATCGAGGGGCAGCCCTTAATAGGCCACTGCCAACAGGGGTTAGCAGGGGTCCATTGTGGGCAAGTCACAGAGAGAGGATCGCTTTTAAACAAGGCCCGAAGGAAATGCACTACCTTCGTAAATGCTCTAATTGGCCAGTTTATTAGGTACACCGCCCTGTTCACGAAAATGGTTTGCTCCTACAGACAGAGTTACAGTTTGATTGAACGTTAGAATGGGCAAAATKAGTGACCTAAGCAACTTTGAGCGTGATATGATCGTCGGTACCAGGCGCTCCGGTTCCAGTATCTCACAAATGGCTGGCCTCCTGGGCTTTCCACACTCAACAGTGTCTAGGGTATACTGAGAAGGGTGCGACAAATAAATAACATTCAGTCAGCGGCAGTCCTGTGGGCGAAAAACAGCTTGTTGATAACAGTGGTTGAAAAAAAGACCCATTTGTCAGTAGAAGTAAAGATACTTTAACAGAAAATGACTCAAGTAAAAGTGAAAGTTACCCAGAAAAATACTACTTGAGTAAAAGTCTAGCACCATTTTCTTGTTTTTGGACCATTTTTCTGTCCTGCTAATTACTGCAAATGTAACGAATACTTTTGGGTGTATGGAGTTAAAAGTACATTATTTTCTTTAGGAATGTAGTGGAGTAAAAGTAAAAGTTGTCAAAAATATAAATAGTAAAGTACAGATACCTAAAAAAACTACTTAAGTATTACTTTATAAGAGGTCGAAGGAGAATGGCAAGAATCATGCAAACTAACAGGCCACAAACAGCCAAATAACAACACAGTGCAACAGAGGTGTGCAGAACGGCATCTCGGAACCAACAACTCATCCGTCCTTGTGTCACGGAAGGACTATTGCAGCAGACGACCACACCGGGTTCCACTCCTATCAGCTAAAAACAAGAAGAAGCGGCTCCACACGACCACCAACACTGGACAAACAACCTGCCGGGTGTCAACGGTACAGGCTGGTGACGGTGGTAATGGTGTGGGGAAGGTTTTATTGACCAATTGAGCAACACKTCCATTCCCCAAAKAATTCAGGCTATTCTGTAGGCAAGKGGGRGGGGGGGTCCRACCTGGTACTAGATGGMTGTACCTAATAAACTGGCCACAGTGTATATAGTGTACCCCTTTGCCCATGGTCAAAATTAGTGCACTATGAAGGGAATAGGATGCTATTTGGGACACAACACTAATCATCTAAACCCACTGTGATCGCTATTCCCTCCCTACTTTCTCTCTACGACCCCTGTAACTTCCTCTCTGTTTGAATGTTCCTGTAATGGTCGGTCTGTGCTATGTCGGTCAGAGCAAAGCATTCCAGCCGTGTAGATAATGGGTTGATATTGGAGGCCAGCAGCACAGGACCAGTGGAGCAGCTCTCTCTAACTGGCAGCCAGGGACAGGACCAGGGCCAGAGTTGTTCTACACTGGCCTAATTATATCTACAGGGAGGGGGCAATCAGGAGAGGTTATTTCCATCTTATGAAAGGCCCTGAGAGAGAGAGATAGAGAGAGAGAGATGCGTCGTTCATTGTGGATCATAGTGGAAAGCACGTTTCACCGGTAACAGATCATGAACAGAGGAATGTGTGAATGACGTGTGTAGCATGACAGACACTGTAGTTGTTGCTAACGTGACTTGTTGCAATTAGATGGCCTCAATGATAGCTTACCATTAGACAGTAGCATAGTTTAAGTCTGTAAGCAACGTACTTCTTCAGAAAGATATACAAAGTGTCACCATTACTGACCAAACAGAAGTTAGCATTCCTGATATGACACAGTATTTCACAGACCTGCTGTAGCCTCACTTCTTCTGGCTCTAGAGACACTATCTGATCTCTATGTAGTTCAGAAAGTAGGTCATGTATTAGGGCTTCTCAGTAGCTTCCACACCACTATGTTCCATACCTCCCCCATCAGCATGGGGTCATATACAGGGTCAGGAAGGGGATGCTGGATTTCCTTTGGTTTCAAACCAGACAGGAAGCAATTTTTCCCAGCATTGGGTGTGTTTGTGTTGTTAGCTTTTAAAATATGAGTGTGTGTGTGTGTGTGTGTGTGTGTGTGTGTGTGTGTGTGTGTGTGTGTGTGTGTGTGTGTGTGTGTGTGTGTGTGTAGTGTGTGTGTGTGTGTGTGTGTGTTGTGTGTGTGTGTGTGTGTGTGTGTGTGTGTGTGTGTGTGTGTGTGTGTGCTCGCCTTACATTAAGCATACCAACAGAAACGCGGCGTCACAGGGAAGGACAGGGAACGAAGGGGAAATCTGGTCATAGAAGAGTTGATGAGAAACAGTCAGGGTGAACAACTGTCCCTGAACCTATCAGATCAGACTATGGCCCTACTTCTCTCAACCTATCAGATCAGACTCTCTGGCCCCTACTTCCCTCAACCTATCAATCAGACCATGGCCCCTACTTCCCTAACCTATTTATCAGACCATGGCCTATTCCTCAACCTATCAGATCAGACCATGGCCCCTACTTTCCTGACACTATTATATCAGACCATGCCCCTACTTCCTCAACCATATTATATCAGACCTGGCCCATACTTCCTGAACCTATCAGATCAGACCATGGCCCCTACTTCCCTCAACCTATCAGATCAGACCATGGCCCTAATTCCCTCAACCTATCAGATCAGACCAATGGCCCCTACTTCCCTCAAACTATCAGACAGACCATGAGGCCCTACTTCCCTCAACCTATCAGATCAGACCATGGCCCTACTTCCTAACCTATCAGACTAGACCATGGCCCCTACTTCCCTCAACCTATCAGATCAGACCATGGCCCCTACTTCCCTCAACCTATCAGATCAGACCATGGCCCCTACTTCCCTGAACCTATCAGATCAGACCATGGGCCCCTACTTCCCTCAACCTATCAGATCAGACCATGGCCCCTATTTCCCTGAACCTATTATATCAGACCATGGCCCCTCTTCCCTCAACCTATCAGATCAGACCATGGCCCCTACTTCCTGAACCTATTATATCAGACCATGGCCCTACTTCCCTCAACCTATCAAATCAGAGTACAGAACAGGACTGGGGGGAGGGAGGGAGTTGGCAGCTTACGTAAGGGAGCAGCAAACACACACACACACACACAACACACACAACACACACACCCACACACACACACACACCACACACACACACACACACACACACACACACACACACACACACACACACACCAATAACATACACTCCTATCATGGACTAATCTCTAAAGCTCTAGAAGGTAACCTGTAGCGGCAGGGGGCTAGTCTCTAAAGCTCTAGAAGATAACCAGTAGTGGCAGGGGGACTAGTCTCTAAACCTCTAGAAGGTAACCAGTAGTGCAGGGGGACTAGTCTCTAAAGCTCTTAGAGGTAACCGGTAGCGGCAGAATTGACAATTGATATATGCCATTGGATGAGCTAATGTTTTGGTACAAGCATGAGATTGAAACCTTCGTTTTAGGAGACCAAATGAACGATAATTTATAGCTAATGCTATCTTGCTATGGGATACTCCTCTTTCAAGTAAAAGGTTCTTTGTAAGTTGAGAGGGGTGGTATCTTGGCTATAAATGATACTAAGAATTGTTTTGTGGAGACTCTCAGAGAATTCATTTTAGACACTGAATTGATCTGAGAGTCAAAAAGGGCTATGGTGAAGCTTCATATATTATTAAAGATGGACTTTATAATAATAACTCTGACTTGTGTGTGGTTTGGCTCTCTCATTATTGAGTAATACAGGACATTACCACGGCATTCGTCTCTAAAGCTCTAAAAGTAACTGTAGTGGCAGGAGGCCTAGTCTCTAAAGCTCTAGAAGGTAACCAGTAGCGGGCGGGGACTAGTCTCTAAAGCTCTAGAGGTAACCTGTGGTGGCAGGGACTAGTCTCTAAAGCTCTAGAAGGTAACCAGTAGCGGCAGGGGGACTAGTCTCTAAAGCTCTAGAAGGTAACCTGTAGCGGCGGGGGGACTAGTCTCTAAATCTTCGAAGGTAACCTGTGGTGGCAGGGGGAACTAGTCTCTAAAACTCTAGAAGGTAACCTGGTAGTGACAGGGGGACTAGTCTCTAATCTCTAGAAGGTAACCTGTAGTGGGAGGGGACTAGTCTCTAATCTCTAGAAGGTAACTCTGTAGTGGGAGGGGGGACAAGTCTCTAAAAAACTCTAGAATGTAACACTGTAGTAGCAGGGGATAGTCTCGTAAATCTCTAGAACATAACCTGTAAGTAGCAGGGGGACTAGTCTCTGTAAGCTCTTGAAGGTAACATGTAGTGGCAAGGGGGTACTACTTCTCGAAAGCTCTAGAATGTAACCTGTAGTGGCAGGGCGACTAGTCTCTAAAGTTCTAGAAGGGAAACCTGTAGTGGCAGGGCGATACAGTCTCTAAAGTTCTAGAAGGAAACCCGTAGTGAGTAACCTATTGGCAGTTCTAATGGGGTACATCCTGAGGGCGGCAGGGGAGCACTCTCACTTATATCACACTTATATATTTGTTAACAGGCTGTTTTCTGCTTCCCGAGGAATTTAGGTTACCATGAACTCTTCTGAGCCTGTGTCCCCAAAAGTTTATTGTTAAACCATGACACCTACGTAAAGTGTGTAAATGTGTCATTTGGGAGGTTTGTCAGAGTCAATTCAAAACAACTCATTAGCTACTATAAACAATTCTAAGATGGAGAGAGATAGAGCCGTTGTCAGTCAAGTTGCCCGATTGACCTCACACAAGACGATTGCCTCAACTTTTTTCCTGCGTCAGAATATCATTCCATAATACTTCTACAGAAGAGAAAGAGGTTTAGGTGAGTGCAGTTTACAGAGTATGTGTTATAAAGGCTTTATAACTCCAAGGGGGGTGCTGTAACAGATGACCCATTCTTAGCACGACAGAAAGAGTACAAGGGTTATATTGAGCGTTAATTAGCATGGTGCTGAGGGTTGTCCCACGAGCCAGGAGAGGAGGTTATACACACACACACACACACCACACACACACAACACACACAACACACACACACACACACACACACCACACACACACACCCACACACACACACACACACACACACACACACACACACACACACACACACACACAACACACACACCACACTGTGAGAGGAGGAGATTTGTGCTCCAGAAGTATTGGGATCATGATGTCACTATGTGTTTGAAGTGTGCAGTTGAAGAACCGGCTTCACACCATCAATCTGCCACCACACAACACACACTCCATCAATTCATTGAATCAGATGGCTCATTCATCACGAAACCCACTGATATTGGCAACAACTTTAATACTTTTCATTGGAAGATAAGCAAACTTAAGTATGACATGCCAGAAACAAACGCACCATCCAAGTATATCTGACCAAATTATGAAAGACCAGAATCGTATTTTGAATTCCGTAAAGACAGTGTGGAAGAGGTGAAAAAGTGATTTGTTGTCTATCAACAATGACAAACCACGAGTTCTGACAATGTGATGGAAAATTACTGAGGATAATTGCCACATCTTCAATTTAACTTCTTGGAACTATAGGGGGTGCTGTTCCGCATTAGCATATTTGGGTCTCCAAATTAAACTGGCTCGTGCTAATTCTTGATCGTACAATATGCATATTATTGTTATTATTGGATAGAAAACACTTTCTAGTTTCTATAGCCGTTGGAATTTTGTCTCTGAGTGTGTACAGAAAATATCTACAGCACTTTTCATGACAGGGGTCAATTTCAGAAATTTTTACCCCTGATCTGGAGTCTGTTTTTAAAGGCGCAACAGTGAATGCTATGAAGAAACCGGACACTGCCTACGTCTTCCTCTGGGTGTCTGTACGTCATCACGTTTTGAATGGAGTCTATTGCCACAATCACAGCCACTAAAAAACAAGAAAACGTAGAAGTACCGCTCTCTTTCCTGCATGCGTCGTGCGCAAGATGGACATCAGACCTGCCTCCTTCCAAATCGTTGTTTAGAGAGTGATATTTCTCCGGTCATGTTTTTAGTCGTTATAGTTGTTAAAAACATCATAATGTAGTTAATTGAACGTTTATAGCAATTTATATCCGTTTAGTGCGATTTTGAGGAATTTCTTGTGTGTGCACTCTGAAACGTTGGACGACGGTTTGTGGGGGTCCCGTTTCGATCGTTAGTGGATATTCGAAGGAGCAGAGGACATCAATCGACCAAAGAAGATTACAACATAGAAAGGATACATTGCCCAAGAATCTGATGGAAAACAGCTCAAAGTAAGGATATTTAATATGATAAATCGTTGTTCTGTCGAAATATTTTAACGCATATTTCGCCATGTTTTGTTTGTTATCGCGTCACTTGGCGAACCCTGTATTGAAAGTAAGGATAATTTTAAAAATTAAGTCAGCGGTTTGCATTAAGAACTAATTTGTCTTTCGATCTCTGTCAAACCCTGTTTTTTTTAGTCAAGTAAATGATTAGCTTTCCGATTAACTAGATCACTCTGAAAGCTGAACGTCCTCATTTTGATGCTTGAGTTGCTACTATTTCTATTGTATAACCACGGTTTTGTATGGCTAAATATGCACATTTCGAACAAACTGTATATGTATGTTGTAAATGATGTTACAGGAGTTGTCATCGGAAGAATTCTGAGAAGGTTAGTGAAAAAATTAATAATTTTGGCGGTGATTACGTTAATAGCGCTCTTTGGCTGGAATCGATGCTCTGGTAACGTTTCACATTTGGTATGCTAACTTATCGATTTATTGGTGTTTCGCTGTAAAACGCTTAGAAAATGAATGTGTCTGGAATCACAACAAGATCTGGGTCTTTCCCATTTGCTATGCTTGTTCTATTTCTTATGAAAATGGTTTATTAAGAGTAAATTGGTCATACACGTTGCTCTCTATAGTAATTCTAGTGCGTCTTGTGATGGTCGGTGCAATTGTTAAACTGTGATTTCTACCTGAAATATGCACTTTTTTCTAACAAAACCTATCCTATACCATAAATATGTATCAGACTGTCATCTGAAGAGGTTTTTTTCTTGGTTAGTGGCTATCAATATTCTTAGTTTGCCGAATTTGGTGATAGCACCTGAAGTAGTAAGAAACTGATGAGTTAGAAAGTGGTTGTATTTTGCTAACGTGTTTAGCTAATAGATTTACATATTTGTCTTCCCTGTAAAAACATTTTAAAATCTGAAATGGTGGCTTTATTCACAAGATCTGTATCTTTCATCTGGTGTCTTGGACTTGTGATTAATGATATTTAGATGCTACTATCTACTTGTGAAGCTATGCTAGCTATGGCTAATCAGTGTGTGGGGGGGTGGGGGTGATCCCGACCCGGGGTAGAGCTCGTTAGAGGTTAAGCTTACAAAAAGTGTGCCCCTCAGGCCTGGAGGAGCCACAGTGCATTCCGCTATCTAAGAATAGTAAAGCCCCCTTTACTGGCTCAAATAGCAGACAGATCAGCCTGTTACCAAAAATTGTGTTGACCAGATACAATGCTATTTTCAGAGTAAAACAATTGACACAAGACTTTCGGCACGCTATAAGTAAAGACACTCAACATGCACAGCACAAATGACTCTGGTTGGCTGAGAGAAATTGTGATAAAAATGATTGTGGGGGTGTCTTGTTAGGACTTCATTGCAGATTTGACTTATCGATCATAGTCTGCTGCTGGAAAAACGTATGTGTTATGGCTTTACACACCCCTGCTATAATGTGGATAAAGAGTTACTTGTCTAACAGAAAACAGAGCCTGTTCTTTAATTGGAGGCCTTCAAATATAATCCAGGTAGGAATCTGGAATTCCCCAGGGTAGCGTTTAGGCCCCTTGCTTTTTCAATCTTTACTAACGACATGCACTGGCTTTGAGTAAAGGTCAATGTGTCTTTGTATTCGTAATGATTCCAGCACTATACCACATCAGCTACTACAGCAAACTGAAATGACTGCAACACTTAACAAGAGCCTGCCAGTTAGTATCGGAATGGGTACCAAGGAATAAGTTTCACGTCCTAACTAACTTGTAGTTGAACAAAATCATTCACTAAACCCAAACCTCAGCTACATCTCATAATGAACAATGTTGAAAATTGTGCAAGTGAAGTGCTAAACTGCTTGGAGTAACCCTGGATTGTAAACTGTCATGGTCTGACATATTGATACAACAGTAGCTAAGATGGGGAGAAGTCTGTCCATAATAAAGCACTGCTCTGCTTTCTTAACAACACTATCAAAAAGGCAGGTCCTACAGGCCCTAATTTTGTCACACCTAGACTAATTTTCAGTAGTGTGGTAAGGTGCCACAAATAGGGACTTAGGAAAATTGCAGTTGGCCCAGAACAGGGCAGTACGGCTGGCCCTTAAATGTACACGGAGTGCTAACATTAATGACATGCATGTCAGTCTGTCATGGCTGAAAGTGGAAGAGAGATTGACTTCATCACTACTTGTTTTTGTAAGAGCTGTTGACAAGCTCAATGTACYGAGCTGTCTGTTTAAAATACTAGCACACAGCTCGGACACTCATSCATACCCCACAATACATGTCACTAGAGGTCTCTTCACTGTCCCCAATTCCAGAACAGACTATGGGAGAGGCATAGTACAACTTAGAGCCATGACTCTATTCCACATAAGATAACTGATGCAAGCAGTAGAATCAGATTTAAAGAAACAGGTAAAAATACACCTTATGGAACAACGGGGACTGTGAATAGATACACACAAAAGTACAGACACGTGCATATGCATACATTGTGATATTGTTGTATGGTGGTATTAAACATTTTGTGTTGTAGATGTGTAGTGGTGTAATAATGTAATGTTTTATATTTTATATTATGTGTAATGTAAATGCTTTAATATGTTTGAACCCCAGAAAGAGTAGCTGCACACACACAAACACAGATGAGGTGTAATATATGTCAAAATTTTAAATGGAACTCAACATGCTGTAATTTGTGTGTGTGTAAAGATGCATGCGTGCATTCACGCTTATTAGCTAACGTTAGTATTCAGCWAACCACGGCTAGCGGTCATCAGCTATCCTTTAGCTCGGAAAGCTATCGCCAGTTTTGAACAATGCGACTCGACCAGAACATACCTGACCTATTTTCTCTCCWTATCCCCAGATTTCTACCGCAAGCTCTGGACATTTACACATGGATCTTGCAGCTAACTAGCTGCTATCCGAGTGACTATTGGCTAACGTCGATTCTGGA
>NC_036848.1:2319316-2320534 GCF_002910315.2 Salvelinus sp. IW2-2015
TTCTATTGATTTCAACATGATATGGATATTAGCCTCAGGGGGAAAATCCAGGCTCTGAATTGGAAGAGTGCTATTTATGAGATTTATCAGAAAGTGACTAACAAAAAAAGAGTTGTCCTCTAACCAGTGATGTACACATTATTCCCAGATTCCGTGTGGTTTTTGAGCTGTTAGTTTTAACAGGACGTGCAACCTCATCTCCATCCTGTCACACAAATTATTTTAGCATGATATCGATGAGTGATGGCAAATAAGGGTTGTGTTCCTTTGTTTAGCGACCCCTACATTTAAATGCATCACTCCAAATTGTAGCTGACTGTCTTCTGCAGGTTGTCCTCTAACCAGTGAGGTAAACGATATCTCCCATTTCCATGTTTTTTTGGATGTGTTTTGAAAACATTTACATGTGTTTTGTTTAGTTGTGTTAGTTTCAACAGCACGAACAACCTGATTTCCCCCCTAATCGATATCAGTGATTTATTGCTACTTGTCAAAACAACAGCGTTTCTGGTGCTTGTGCAGTTTATAAGGAGCTTGTTTAAAAAAATACAAGAAATATGATTATTGTGGCAGATGTTTGTGTAAATAGCACATGTTATGTTTAGGTTTTCAATTTATCACATATTGGTTATTGATTTGGACACGTTAAAACTGTGTTTTGACATTGAGGCTATCCCACCTAGCACAATGTAATTGAAAAGTCGTTGAAAATAAGACTATGCAACCAAATATTTTTTTTAACATTTTTTATTATACCATGCCTTACCATTAAGTTAATTATTGACAATACATATTAACAAAGGGGTGTCCATTTGGTTTTGGTAATTCATGTTTACAATTCATGTAACTTTTAGTAATCATAATTATTTATGCAACCAACTGACAATTTTCGGGTATAATTATATTGACATTGTTTCCCTTCTTTTAGAATAGCAGGGTTAATTCTTAGATGTGCCAACCCAAATGTACTAGAGCATGACATTGGGGGCTGGGCCCCGATCCAACAACATGCCTATCTAGTGAACCCTGAAAAGAGAGAGAAGCTCTACAGTGAGGTGGAAAGTTACTACGGATATTGCAGGAGTTTCCTCTTGAAATCAGACATGTCCGTGGTAAGGACAACTTGGTTGCTGATTGTCTCAAGGGTGGCAGTCAAATAGATTTGTGTTTTGCGTTTAGCCAGTGCGTTACCATGGATCCGACATGAATCATGATCTG
>NC_036848.1:2322138-2325904 GCF_002910315.2 Salvelinus sp. IW2-2015
GGCGGCAGCGGTAGGAAAATACCTAGTGTCACACAAAGTAAGAAAAGATTAATACAATTAACAAAGAACATAACAAATGTTCAGCTGTAGTTTTATATCAGCATGCACACCTATGTTTATGAAGAAACAGATGAGTTGGTGCATAGGCCATACCTTGGTCACAGACATAAAGGCCACTCGCGGCCTCATTGAAGAGGTTGGGCAAGAGCAGAATCACTGCTGCTGTGTCTCCAGTCCTCAGTAAAGTAAAGCAATGATCTTACTACACTTGCTAATTTTATTACAAAAATACATTAGAGAAAGGGAAGGAATAAGAGCAAATACCTTCTTCTGTATTGTCCTTTCAGGGACTGTCAAAATAGCAAGGATGATGTCCTCACCCCTGCGCTCGCCTCTCTACCTCTGATAGTCCTTGAATTATATTTTTGTCTATATCCATATTCATGGACTTGATTCATTTCTGAGAAATCTGAAAAGGATCATTTGCAACACATTTGTATGCTAATAGATTTCAGTTTGTATTGACTGCTATGTAGGTTAAATGTACACTTCAAATGCAGCTGTCCTACAAACAGATCTGTACCTTCTTCTTGATCCCAATTGCATTGTGTCCATGTTCTGTCCTATAAGAATTTCAAAGAAGAAAAAAATGTGTCAAAGAATAGTCTTACAAGCATTAAAATATATATATATTGAAAGATAAATGGCATCGACATACAATTGAAAGTAAAATAGAAGAACATATTGGAGAAAGCACTAGCCAATACAGCACTGCCATACACAGTAAAGTACTGCCATACAGGCCTAATATCACATTTCAAGATATCTTTGTACACAAATTGTTCAATATTTTATCAGGCTGACTTGAAAGATTATACGCAACATTTTGCTGCGTGGCAATACTGTGTTTGGATTCTGAAGGGCATTTATACAAAAGAGGTAGTCTAGACACTGTATTAATACCATTATGCATTTGAACCCATCTACAGCTTCCATCTAAGATATTAATTTCCCTCCACAAGGGGGCGTACATGTAACGTTTCTCAAATGGGAAGTATTGTACATGTAACGTTTCAAAATGGGACTAGTATTGTCCATGTAACGTTTCCAAAATGGGATAGTATTGTCCATGTAATGTTTCCAAAAATGGGATAGTATTGTCCATGTAAGTTTCCAAAATGGGATAGTATTGTCCATGTAACGTTTTCCAAAATGGGATAGTATTGTCCATGTAACGTTTCAAAATGGGATAGTATTGTCACATGTAACGTTTCCAAAATGGGATGTATGTCCATGTAACGTTTCCAAAATGGGATACGTATTGTCCATGTAACGTTCCAAAATGGGAATAGTATTGTCCATGTAACGTTCCAAAATGGATAGTATTGTCCATGTAACGTTATGCCCCCTTGTGAGTTTAATAGTATTGCATGCTGTAGCAGGCTATAATAAGAGGAAGACCTCCATTGACGATTCAGTTCGTTGTAACATCTGGTCTGGACAGGTCACCGTCCTTAGTTAGTTAGTTATTAACGTTAGCTAGTTCATTATCACAAAAGTGAGAATTCCTCTAGATTGGAAACTTACGTTAATGAGTGTAAAGCCATGTTGGCTTTATGGAAACGATATACAATATACAGGAAAGAATATAGTTTGAGGGAAATAATCCAAACCTAGTTCCGCCTAGTTAGGACATAACGTTAGCTAGCTGATAACGGTACTGTACTGTAGCTCATACAACGCCGACGGTGAAACCCGGCTTTCTAATATTTACGGTAATTAGATATAGTAACGTTATCGAAGAAGTTTCACAGATAACCATCATTGTCTTCGTTATTCATTATTAGTATGTGATATTATTATATAAATTATTTTCGAGACATATTCAGAGCCAAACATCAACCAAAACTTAACCTTTTTAACTGTTGTCCGCATCCAAACTTGTCACCATCGTTTCAATTGTAATTGCGAAGTCCCGGAAGAAGTCCAGCAACACGGAGGTTCCTCGATGAACCCACCTTCTAACAAGTTCTTTGAAGAACCTTTGGGTGTTTTGCATTGACCAAGAACCCTACGGTTCTTAGGGGATCTGAGAAACAACTCAAGTTGAACCCTTCATTTTTAGAGTTGTAGTCGGCTCTATTTACTCTCAGATTCAAACATGATGCATCTCGCATCAACGATCAAGTCAGCTGCTGCTGCTCCAATACAGTATGAGGTGAGACGGTGAACTGATGTTGAACCGGGCAGTCAGCTGCTGCTGCTCCCAATACAGTATGAGGTGAGACGGTGAACTGATGTTGAACCGGGCAGTCAGCTGCTGCTGCTCCAATACAGTATGAGGTGAGACGGTGAACTGATGTTGAACTGGGCAGTCAGCTGCTGCTGCTCCAATACAGTATGAGGTGAGACTGTGAACTGATGTTGAAGCCGGGTAGTCAGCTGCTGCTGCTCCAATACAGTATGAGGTGAGACTGTGAACTGATGTTGAACCGGGCAGTCAGCTGCTGCTGCTCCAATACAGTATATATATAATATACCCCTCAATAGTGAGGGGTGTGTCATAATGATTAAGTTAATAAAAATGTATTAGTGAAACTGTTAAAAAATAGTATATGGCAAATTAAATATATTACGCTATTGTTATCATATAGAAACATCATGGAATATTGTACATCATATTAGCATCAACATACATTATTGTTTCATTCAATTTCACATAATAAGGATATTTCATATTTTCAAGTTCAGAAATCAGAACCCATCACCTGCTATGTAAAAGAGACTGAAGAAGGCACAATGGTCAATACCTACCCTAACCCCTAACCATAACCCCTAACCTTAACCATTTTAAATGTCAACTTCAATGGGCTAGGGACATCCCAAGGATGTATCTCTACCTGAAAATTGACTAGTAACAACAACTGGGACCGAAAAAGACACCCACCATGAGACCCACTAAATCTGCCCAAGAAGAGGCAAGCAAAAGAAAAACCCACAACAAACTTAAAGACAGGAACCAAAAAGGTGAATTTCAGATGTTCACTGCTTGTATTGATGAAGGAGTGGAATCGATGAAGTTCCTCTGCTGTCCCCTGGAATAGAAAGAACACGTCATCAATGTAGACTTTTACAGAGCCTGATGAGGTGCTAGAATGGATTGTTAGGGCTGACAATCACATTCTTCTCTAACAACCCCACATACAGATAGGGATAATTAGATGCTATTTTTTAAACTACAATGACCATAATGACCTGAGCGCCTACTTGTCTTTGTGTTTCTTTTACACCTGCTACGTAAAAGAGACGGAAGAATGCACAATGGTCAATGTTATCTGATATCCTTGGGACATCCCTAGCCTAAACCCTAACCTTAACCATTTTAAATGTCAACTTCAATGGGCTAGGGACGTCCCAAGGATGTATCGCTACCTGAAAATACACAATCAAAGTGATTGATAGTTGGGATTCAGCAGTCATAAAGCCTTATTTACTTTAATGAACTACTATAATAGTGATTTTGTCAGACAGCAGCTCTACACTTTATTGACTGACTGATCCATTCATCCTTCCATCCCTCCTCAGCCTTCCTCTCCTCTGAAGACCCAGTGAGGGTGGAGCTCAGTCAGAGAGCTGTTGAGGGACTGGTTAGGAAGAACACTTCTACAGCCAGAGAGGTGAGAGGTCACACATGGTTTAGATGGTAAATATTTTTGTCCCCTTAGTGGTTCATCACGTAAGCAAAAGGGAATATGTTCCATCATCT
>NC_036848.1:2327003-2328124 GCF_002910315.2 Salvelinus sp. IW2-2015
TTCACTAGATAGGGATGTTGTTGGATCAGGGCCCAGTCCCCAATGTCATGCTCTGGTACATTTGGGTTGGCACATGTGAGAATTAACCCTGATATTCTAAAAACAGGGCAACAATGTCAATATAATTGMACCAAAAAATTGTCAGTTGGTTGCATAAATAAATATCATTACTAAATGTTACATGAAATATTTGATTGCATAGTCTTATTTTCAATGTCTTTTCAATTACATTTTGCTAGGTGGGATAGCCCACTGTCAAAACACAGTTTTAACGTGTCCAAATCAATAACCAATATGCAGAAACTGTTTGGGATATATTGAAAACCTAAACATAAAATGTACTATATACACAAACATCTGCCACAATAATCATATTACTTGCATTTTTTAAAACAAGCTCCTTATAAACTGCACAAGCATCAATAAATCACTGATATAAATTAGGGGGAAAATCAGGTTGTACGTGCTGTTGAAACTAACACAACTAAACAAAACACATGGAAATGGGAGATATCTTTTACCTCGCTGGTTTGAGGACAACCTGCAGAAGACAGTCAGATACATTTTGGAGTGATGTATTTCAATTTAGGCATCGCTAAACAAAGGAACGCAACACTTATTTGTCATCACTCATCAATATCATGTTGAAATCAATTGTGCCGAGAGGAGGGAGATGAGGTTGCACGTCCTGTTAAAACGAACAGCTCAAAAACCACACGGAATCTGGGAATAATGTGTATATCCCTGGTTAGAGGACAAATTTGTAGAAAACAGCTAGCTACATTTTGAAGTGTTGCATTTTGATTCAAGTGGGTCACCAACGTGGTATGTGTAACACAGCTCTCTTTTTGTTAAATCATATAAATAGTACTCTTTCAATTCAGAGCCTGGATTTTCCCCTGAGGCTAATATCCATATAACGCTGAAATCAATTGAATGAGGCAAACGTTTAGGTTTCTACATTGTGAAATTCCTTAAAATAATCCTCCTACAATATTCAACATTGTGACATCATTTCTTTTATATCACGAAACAACTCCTTCATGTATGTATTTTCTGATGTTTGATCAGAGATCTTTTACCAGAGTATCTCTTGTCACATTGATTACAGCTATAAGTTT
>NC_036848.1:2328179-2336395 GCF_002910315.2 Salvelinus sp. IW2-2015
TAAAAAACATTCTACATACTACAATATTCAACATTGTGACATCATTTCTTTATTTATATGAAACAACTCCTTATGTATTTTCTGATGTTTGATCAGAGATTTTTTAAGAGCCCGTTCTCTTGTCACACTGAAACAGATATAAAGTTTTCTCTTAACTGTGTGTGTTCCTCTGTGTAGAGTCAGACCTGCTAGATGACGCAAAACCTCTTTCCACTTGGACCACAGATATAACGTTTCTCTCCTGGTGTGTTTTCTCTGGTGTACGAGTCAGAAAGCTCAGAGCGACTTACTCTTCCCACATTGCACAGCTATAAAGGTTTTCTCTCCTGTGTGTATTCCTCTGGTGTATTCAGCTGCGCAGCATCTACAAGAAAAGCTCTTGCCTCACCATTGACCACAGCTTATAAGTTTCTCTTCTGTGTGTATTCTCTGGTGTGTGATGTCAATTAGCCAGATCTAACCAAACTCTTCCCCACATGACCACAGCTATAAGGTTTCTCTCCTGTGGTGTATTCTCATGGTGGCACTGTCAGATTCTCTAAGATCCACCAAACTCTTCCCACATTGAACACAGCCATAAGGTTCTCTCCTGTGTGTTCTCTGGTGTCGAGTCAGATGGCCAGATGTAGTAAAATCTTCCCACATTGAACACAGCTTATAAGGTTTCTCTCCTGTGTGGATCCTCTGATGAATTTAATGCCTGATGAGGTGAATCTCTTCCCACAGTCAGAGCAGCAGTGAGTTCTCTTCCCTGTGGATCTCTGCAGGTGTTCTTGAAGTGTTCTGATCGGAGAGACTCTTCTCTGTCGTCAGCATCATGAAGTTGTTGAGGCTCCCAGAGGATCCACAATAGTCTGTTCTCTCTCCTGCGTGAACAACAAAGTCAGACAGATGTTAAAGGCCACAAACAGTGGAAATCCACTGTAAAAAGTGATGCACAGCGTAGCATGATGTTGTACAACAATTGACATCTGTAATGAATGCTAAAATTATTTAACAATTGTCTTAAATGAGCAATTTGTCTTGTTTTCACATTAGTAGTAACATTGATTGATTGTAGACTAGAAATAAGTTATTCATGTTGTTGAAACTCAAGCAGTGTGCCAGATGACTTTTGGTCTCCAATATAGGCCCTTTTCTGTGTTTGCTAAAATTGCGGCACGAGGCAATTTGATTAGCAACTCCATGAGGGCGATGCACATGCAATTTGGTTGTAGAAACTCCTCCCGCTAATGAGGAACCGATAGTTATGGATGTACTATATCTGCTGGAGCAAAAATGGTGAGCAAAGATTTTAGTTTTTCACAGTTTATTCTGAATGTGAATGGGGAAAACTCAGGGGAGTAACCTCCATTTCCAGGTTGCTTATGAGTGCATTTCACACTACTTTGATTATAATTGTAAGGCTAGATTGAATGTCCTGCTCTAATATAATGTTGCTACAGTAATTATGAATCGATGTGTAATTATTGAAGAACGCGTTAATGACCATATCCATTTGGGTGTTAGTTAATATTATTTCACTTTATTTACCAGGTGACCATGATGTCATAATGATAGTTTAACCAGGTGGCCATGATGTCATAATGATAGTTTAACAGGTAGGCCATGATGTCATAATGATAGTTTAACCAGGTGACCATGATGTCATAATGATAGTTTAACCAGGTAGGCCAGTTGAGAACAAGTTCTCATTTACAACTGCAACCTGGCCAAGATAAAGCAAAGCAGTGTGAACAAAAACAACAGAGTTACACGTGGGATAAACAAAGTACAGTTATTAACACAATAGAAAAATCTCTATACAGTGTGTGCAAATGGGATACGGAGGTAAGGCAATAAATAGGCCATAGTAGCGAAGTAATTACAATTTAGCAAATTAACACTGGAGTGATAGATGATGTGCAAGTAGAAATACTGGTGTGCAAAAGAGCAAAAAAAAGTAAAAAAACATGGGGAATGAGGTAGGTAGTTGGATGGGCTATTTACAGATGGGCTGTGTACAGCTGCAGCAGCATCGGTAGGCTGCTCAGATAGCTGATGCTTAAAGTTATTGAGGGAGAATATGTCTCCAACTTCAGCGATTTTTTGCAATTCGTTCCAGTCACTGGCAGCAGACAAGTGGAAGGAAAGGCGGCCAAAGGAGGTGTTGGCTTTGGGATGACCAGTGAGATATACCTCCTGGAGCGCGTGCTACGGGTGGGTGTTGCTATGGTGAACGTGAGCTGAGTGAAGGCGGTCTAGCAAAGACTTATAGATGACCTGGACCAGTGGGTTTGGCGACGAATATGTAGCGAGGGCCAGCCGACGAGAGCATACAGGTCCTAGTGGTGGGTGGTATATGGGCTTTGGTGACAACGGATGGTACTGTGATAACTGCATCCAGTTTGCTGAGTAGAGTGTTGGAGGCTATTTTGAAAAATAACATCGCCAAAGTCAAGGATCGGTAGGATAGTCAGTTTTACGAGGGTATGTTTGGCAGCGTGAGTGACGGAGGCTTTGACGCGAAATAGGAAGCAGATTCTAGATTTAATTTTGGATTGGAAATGCTTAATATAAGTCTGGAAGGAGAGTTTACAGTCTAGCCAGACACCTAGGTATTTATAGTTGTCCACATATTCTAAGTTAGAACCGTCCAGAGTAGAGGTCGACCGATTATTGTTTATTATTATTGTCCGGTTTCCTTTGAGCCTGTGGATTACTGAACAAAACTGAGGTTTTTGGATATAAAGAGAGACTTTATCGAACAAAACTAACATTTATTGAGTAAATGGGAGTTTTGTGAGTGCAACAATATGAAGATCATCAAAGGTAAGTAATTCATTTTATTGCTATTTCTGACTTGTGTAACTCTACTTGGCTGGTAACTGTTTGTAATGATTCGTCTGCTGGCGGCTGTTCTCAGATAATCGCAAGGTATGCTTTCGCCGTAAAGCCTATTTGAAATCTGACACCGTGGTTGGATGAACAAGAAGTTAATCTTTAAACCGATGTATAACACTTGTATATTTTATGAATTTTTATAAGCTGAGCTAAAAAGGTAAAGGCCGCTAGCAGTGGCTAACAATGACTAAATAGCTAGTAGCTAATTAGCTGGTTAGCTTCTGACGGCTATGTTCTGATGGAGGTTCTAGCTATAAGGTCTAAAAAAAATAGCAAAAAATAATGTTTTATTCATTTTTATAATGAATATTTTCTGTTTTTGAATTTGGCGCTCTGCAATTTCACTGGATGTTGGCCATGTGGGAAGGTAGCGTCCCACACCCCCTAGAGAGGTTAAGCATATCCCAGTTTAGGTTACCTCATAGAACGAACTCTGAAGATAGATGGGGGGGGGMAATCAATTCACATTGGTGTCCAGGGCACAGCTGGGAGCAGTTGGGAGTCTAACAGGTGGGAGTCTGTAACAGGCGGCAACAGTGAGAGACTTATTTCTGGAGAGATTCATTTTTAAAATTAGAAGCTCGAACTGTTTGGGCTTAGACCTGGAAAGTATGATAGACATCTCTGCAGTAGATTGCAACTCCTCCCCCTTTGGCAGTTCTATCTTGACGGAAAATGTTGTAGATGGGGATAGAAATTTCAGAATTTTTGGTGGCCTTCCAAAGCCAGGATTTAGACACGGCAAGGACATCARGGTTGGCGGAGTGTGCTAAAGCAGTGAGTAAAACAAACTTGGGGGGGAGGCTTCTRATGTTAACRTGCATGAAACCAAGGCTTTTATGGTTACAGAGGTCAACAAATGAGAGCGCCTGGGTTAACCTCTACATCACCCGAGGAACAGAGGATTAGGATGAGGGTACGGCTAAAGGCTATCAGTACTGGTCGTTTAGTGCGTTGGGAACAGAGAATAAAAGGAGCAGATTTCTGGGCGTGGTAGGATAGATTCAAGGCATAATGTAAAGACAGGTGTATGGTAGGGTGCGGGTACAGTGGAGGTAAACCAAGGCATTGAGTGACGATAAGAGGTTGCATCTCTGGAGGCACCAGTTATGCTAGGTGAGGTCACCGCATGTGTGGGAAGTGGGACAAAAGAGCTCTCTGAGGCATGTTGAGTGGGACTAGGGGCTACGCAGTAAAACAAAACAATGATAACTACCCTAAACAACAGTATACAAGGCATATTGACATTAGAGAGACATAAAGCGAGGCATAAAGCAATCACAGGTGTTGATTGGGAGAGCTAGCTAAGACAACAACGGGTAAGACAACAGTTAATCAGCTAAGACAACAGCAATACGTAAAATGGCAATGAATGGGCAAGGAGGTCAGTTAACGACACACAGGGCCTGAGTTCGGAGGCTGGGAGCGACAGATAAACAAAATAAACAAAATGGAGTACCGTGATTAATGAACAGTCCAGCAGGCATTCAGCTATGTAGCCAAGTGATCAATAGGGTCCAGTGAACAGCAATATATGAAACTAGGGAAAGCCGTTACGTAGTCATTACTAATGCTAGCCGGGAGATGCGCTGGCTCGAGGCTAACTGCTCTAGCGTCGGGACAAGGGCATTAGCCACTATAGCCACCCAGTGCGTCCGGTGCAAAGGTCCAGAGCTTACGGCAGGAATCCGGTGATGTAGGTGGCTTTTAGTCGTGTTAGTGAAGAGTCTGGGAGAACATCAGCTGTGTGCTGAGTGATCATAGGGTCCACTGAGCAGGCCAGGAGATGGGCCTGCTCAAGGCTAGCTTCGGGGCTAGGCCACTCGGTGGCAGCTAGCTAGCTGCGATTATCCGTGTAATGATCCAGAGCTTACGGCAGGAATTACGGTGATGTATTGGAGAAAAACAGATATGCTCAGGGTTGATATCGCGCTGTGCAGACTGGCAGGTGTTATCCAGGCTAAACGGCTGGTGTCTGAGCTAAAAAGGTAAAGGCCGCTAGCAGTGGCTAACAATGACAAAATAGCTAGTAGCTAATTAGCTGGTTGCTTCTGATGGCTAGCTGCTGATGGAGGTTCTAGCTATAAGGTCTAAAAAAAGAAATAGCAGATCCGTATCATATTGGGATGAGGCGGGTTGCCGGAAGTATAATTTAATTTTAAAATGGATAAATTTAAATATATTGCAATATATAACAAAAAAAGACGAAAAATACATACCATTTAGTCTATATACAAAAAAATATAACATTTACACAACACAAACACGTCTTAATGCTACACGCCATTTGGATTACAAGGTGACTCTAGTTAAAACCATCGGATTAGCAAACTCTGAATGATTTAGTGTTTCTGTGCCATGAAAACTTGTTTTCCAGCGTAACATAAGGAGCCACTAAATGATACGTAGTTAGAGTGCTTCAGAATACAAAAAAAACTGTCCGACAGCAAGATCCCTTATTTAAGTTGAAGTTCATCATATGACAAGCGTAACGTTATGACTATAACTACTGTTCCCTGAAGGAGGAAACTAGGTACAACATACTATCAAATCCACATGTTATGAAAATAACTACTGTTCCCTGAAGGAGGAAACTACGTCACAACATACTATTAAATCCACATGTTATGATAAACTACTGTTCCCTGAAGGAGGAAACTAGGTACAACATACTATCAAATCCAATGTTATGAAAATAACTACTGTTCCCTGAAGGAGGGAAACTACGTACAAACATACTATTAAATCCAAACATGTTATGACTATAACTACTGTTCCTGAAGGAGGGAAACTAGGTACACATACTATCACAATTCACGCCTCGCTGGAAGCCCCGCCTTCCACAGTCTTCTGACCCTTTTTGGATGAGGTTATGGATTTCAATCCTTCAATTTAATACCTGCTCTTCACGAACCCAGGAAGGGTGGGGCAATTAGGTGTTCTACTCGTTTCCTAAACCTGTTTTGCTTTGTGCATATGGGTATTGTGATGTATTATGGGTAATTGTGAGTCATTATGGGGTATTGTGAAACATTTTAGAATAAAGGGATGCATCCGATACTGACATTTTTCGGCATCACCGATATCCAATATTTTCCTTACCCCAAAAACGTACCGATAACCGATTTTAAAATTTTTAGAGGCTTTTAACATTCTAGTACAGCATCTAATAGTTAACACACACAGGACGCAGGCGGTCTAAAGCACGCATCTCAGTGCAGAGGTGTCACACACCTCCTGTGTTCGAATCCAGGCTGTATCACATCCGGCGCGCCGTCATTGGGAATCCAACAGTAGTTGTCTATTATTGGTGTTAGAGACGGAAGACAAAAGGAAGAGGGAACCACAGATAGATAGGAAGATAGAATTCTATTATATCGTAGAATACTTCATTTAAAATCCAGGAATTTTACAACTTTAGCTCTCTGGTCAAGCCAAGTACGGTAGTACTTAGGTAGGTAGTAGTAGGTTATCTCTCTCGGTCATGCCAGTAGGTCGTAAGGTTGTATCAGTGTCTCTCTAGGCTTCATGCAGTAGGCTACAGTAGGTTGTAATTCGTGTACTTCTGGTGCATGCCCAGTGGGTACAGTAGGTTGTACTCTCTAGGTCATGCAGTAGGTTACGTAGGTTTTGTTCTTCTCTAGGTCATGCTCAGTAGGGGGCTACAGTAGAGTTGTATATCTTCTAGGTCATGCCAGTAGGCTACAGGTAGAGTTGTATTCTTAGGTATGCCTAGTAGGCTACAGTAGATGTTTTAGGTCATGCTAGCTCTAGTGTATCTAGTCAGGCTAAGGATAGTAATCAGGAGCATGGCACGTAGTGTTCTCGGTCAGGCATAGACTAATGTTTCTCTAGGTCTGCAAGTAGGTTACAGTAGGTTTGTCTCTCTAGTCATGCCAGTAGGTTACCAGATAGGTTGTATCTCTCTAGGTCATGCAGTAGGGTTCAGTAGATTTAACTCTCTAGGCATCGCCAGTAGGTTACAGTAGGTTGTCAACTCTCTAGGTCATGCCAGTAGGCGTTACAGTTAGAGTTGTAACTCTCTAGTCCATGCCAGTAGGTTGCTTTCTCTAGGTCATGCAGGTAGGCACAGTAGGTTTTGTAATCTCTAGGTCATGCCAGTAGGTTGTAACTTTCTCTAGGTCTGCATAGGTTGTATTCTCTACGGTCATGCCAGTAGGTTACAGTCAGGTTGTATCATCTCTAGGTCATGCAGTAGGCTTCAGTAGGTTGTAACTCTCTAGGGTCATGCAGTAGATACAGTAGGTTGTATCTCTCTAGGTTATGCAGTAGGTTTACACTAGGTTGTAACCTCTTAGGTATGCCAATAGGGTTACAGAGGTTGTATCTCATCTAGGTTTGCCAGTAGGTTTACAGTAAGATTGTAAAACTTCTAGTCTGCCGTAGGCTACGACTGTAGGTTGTAATTCTCTAGGTCATGCAGTAGGTTACAGTAGGTTTGTAATCTCTCTAGGTCATGACCAGTAGTTACCCTAGGTGTATCATCTCTAGGTCATGCCGTAGGTTACAGTCAGGGTTGTAACTCTCTGGTCATGCCAGTAGGTTCAGTAGATGTAACTCTCTAGTGTCATGCCCAGTAGGTTTCAGTAGGGTTGTATCTCTCTAGGTCCATGCCAGTTGGTTAACGTAGGTTGTATCTCTCAGAGGTTCTGGACGGGTCAATGCAGTACAGGTACAGTAGGTTGTAAATCTCTAGGTCATGCAGTTTGTTAAGTTAGGTTGTATCTCTCTAGGTCAATGCCCAGTAGGCTAACGTAGGCTTGTATTCCAAGTGGAAACAATTATCAACACAATGTTTGGAAAGTGCGAATTTGGTCCAGACACAAAATGATGCTTATTTGTACGTGGAGGTTCTTACTTGATCAATCAGAAGTTTGTAATGTTTAAGTTGTTTATGTGGACACGTGACATACCGACAAACTTTGATAAAAACACTATAGGAGTTTGTCTCAAGATCGCTATAGCATTTAATCTAAATAGCTTAACATCTCTTCCTCATTGAATACAGGCGGTGATATTGCATGCTAGTAAGCGTAGGCATCTCTCTCATTGAATAACAGGCGGTGCATATCTCATCGCTAGTAAGGCCTTAGCATATCTCTCTCCTTGACATACAGGCAGTTGACGTACAACCCTAATAAGAATATAAAAATAGTTACAATAATAAGATGTTCCACACCTCAAAGAAGGATAGGCGGAGCTAGAACCAAACCCGCAGTGAAGCTTTGTGGACCACAACACTCCCCTTGTCAGGGCGGAGAGAACATTCTTGTCAGTATATCCTTACTTCTGGGTGTAGCCACCCCAAACTC
>NC_036848.1:2336495-2363826 GCF_002910315.2 Salvelinus sp. IW2-2015
TCTCTCTCTCTCTCTCTCTCTCGTCCTGTGCCTTGGCCCCACTACTCTGGCTTATCAACACCTGCCTGCCTTGACCTGTCGTTTGCCTGCCCCTACAGTCTGCACTTGGGTCTTACCTTGATTCCTGATAGTACAAACTGGTCATGACAGACCCAGAGTTGTCTGTACTGCGGTACTGCCGGTCATTTTGTGTCTACCTGTCCCTTCAAGGGACCCAGCTCTTTCGTTGAAGTGAGTACACTGGTGGGTCTCAAAGATAATTGTTCTTCTCCCCTTACTTGAACCACAGCGAGACGATCCAATTCCTGCTGGTTGAGTCCACAGGTTCCCGTGGTATTGGGATTCTCTTGGCTCCAGCGACACAATCCCTCCATTGACTGGTCTACTGGTGCCATCATGGGCTGGAGCCCGTTCTGCCATGCTCATTGCCTGAAATCAGCTCTGCCTGCCCCGGGACGTCTTCCTGGGGGCTTGGAAATTGCACCAGACCTCTCCGCCATTCCCTCGGAGTACCTGGACCTCTGGGAGGGGTTCAGTAAGGCCCGGGACACTTCGCTTCCGCAGCATCGACCGGTACCCAGGAAGGTCAAGCCTGAGACGCTGGCATGCCGCTATAGTGCTGCGGCTACAACCCCGGTAGCTGAGACCTTTCCCCCCTGCTCCAAGATCATTAGCCCTTCTGTTGTTCGTCCTCTGTTGCCCCATAACCTCCGTATTGTTCCTACCTTGTCTGTGTCTAGAGTTAAAACCATGTCTGTCTGCCCCTTGTCTCCTGAGGGTTCGACCTCGGGGCAGGGGATTCCAGTACCTGGTTAACTGGGAGGGTTATGGCCCGGAGGAGAGGTGCTGGGTCTCCGCTAGGGACATCCTGGACCCAGGCCTCATCTCTGAGTTCCAGCGCCGGCACCCCGCTCAACCAGGTATGCACCCAGGTAGAACGCCAGGTGATGTCCCTAGAAGGGGCGGGGTACTATCACGCCCTGATCTGTTTCACCTGTGCTTGTGCTGGTCTCCACACCTTACAGATGTCGCCCATATTCACCACTTATCCCCTGGGTACTTATACCTGTTTTCTGTGTGTTTGTTGCCAGTTCGTCTTGTTTGACAAGCCTACCAGTGTTTTGTGTCATCTCCTGCTTTTCCAGTCTCTCTGTTTCTCGTCCTCCTGGTTTTTAACCCTTGCCTTCCCTGACCCTGTACCCGCTCGCCTGACCACCCTGCCTGTCCCTGACCCTGTACCCGCTCGCTGCCACCTGCCTTCCTGACCTGTACCCGCTCGCCTGACCACCCTGCCTGTCCCTGACCCTGTACCCGCTCGCCTGACCACCCTGCCTGTCCCTGACCCTGTACCCGCTCGCCTGACCACCTGCCTGTCCTGAGCCTGCCTGCCATCCTGTACCTTTGCTCCATCTCTGAATTATGTCATATTATGTCTATTTACAGTGTTGTAACGATGTGCAAATAATCAAAGTACAAAAGGGAAATAAATATAAATATGGGTTGTATTTACAATGGTGTTTATTCTTCACTGGTTGCCCTTTTTTGTTGCAACAGGTCACACATCTTGCTGCTGTAATGTAACACTGTGGTATTTCACAGTGTTTATCACATTTGAAATAGTTTTTGAATCTTTGTGGTTCTGTGTAATCTGAGGAAATATGTGTATCTAATATGGTCATACATTTGGCATGAGGTTAGGAAATGCAGCTCAGTTTCCACCTCATTTTGTGGGCAGTGTGCACATAGCCTGTCTTCTCTTCAGAGCCAGGTCTGCCTACGGCGGCTTCTCTCAATAGCTAGGCTATGCTCACGGAGTCTATACATAGTCAAAGCTGGTCATTCTCTCTCTCTCTCTCTAACAATTTAATCAATTTTCGAATAAGCCTGTAACGTAACAAAATGTGGAAAAATCAATGGGTCTAAATACTTTCCGAATGTACTGTTATATTATTTATTTTTAAACGGAAATATCACATTTACATGAGTATTCAGACCCTTTACTCAGTACTTTGCTGGCGGACCTTTGGCAGTGATTACAGCCTTGAGTCTTCTTGGGTATGACGATACAAGCTTGAGTCTTCTTGGGTATGACGATACAAGCTTGAGTCTTCTTGGGTATGACGATACAAGCTTGAGTCTTCTTGGGTATGACGATACAAGCTTGAGTCTTCTTGGGTATGACGATACAAGCTTGAGTCTTCTTGGGTATGACGATACAAGCTTGAGTCTTCTGGGTATGACGATACAAGCTTGGCACACCAGTATTTGTGGAGTATACAGCTGACAGGATACAGTATGATGGAGTCTCTCTACTTCTATCCCTTTGTCTCTCTTTGTATTTCCCACTCTCCTGCTTTCATATCTCATATTAAAGATGAATGTTCACTCTCCTTCTGTCCTGGCTTCCCTGGGGACATAGCATTGCCGCCACACTCACACACACTCATACACACAGGCACACACACAGACACACAGGCACCACAACACACACACCACACACACACACAACACAACACACACACACACACACACAAACACAAACCCACACACACAACACACACACACACACACACACACACACACACACACAACACACAAACACAAACAACACACACCCACACACCACACACACATGCACACGGGCACACACACACACACCTTTTCGATTCACTTTCAAAATGTGATTAAACAACAATGTGATCATTTCTGTTCGAGGAGCGTTCCACCAGGGAAATGTGATGTGTTTGTTAGAGAAACAGCTTCGATGTACATGAGTATGGTCTACTCACTGTCACTCAGGGTCTCTCCTGGTCTACTCACCTGGTCTACTCACCTGGTCTACTCACCTGGTCTACTCCCTGGTCTACTCAGGTCTACTCAGCGCGTCTACTCACCTGGTCTACTCACCTGGTCTACTCACCTGGTCTACTCACCTGGTCTACTCACCTGGTCTACTCAGGGTCTACTCAGCCGATCTACTCACCTGGTCTACTCACCTGGTCTACTCACCTGGTCTACTCACCTGGTCTACTCACTGGTTACTCACCTGGTCTACCAGAGTCTACTCAGCCGGTCTACTCACCTGGTCTACTCACCTGGTCTACTCACCTGGTCTACTCAGGGTCTACTCAGCCGATCTACTCACCTGGTTTACTCACCTGGTCTACTCACGGTCTACTCATCTGGTCTACTCAGGTCTACTCAGCCGGTCTACTCACCTGGTCTACTCACTGGTCTACTCAGCGGTCCTACTCACCTGGTCTACTCACCTGGTCTACTCACCTGGTCTACTCAGCGATCTACTCACCTGGTCTACTCACCTGGTCTACTCACCTGGTCTCTCACCTGTCACCACTGGTCTACTCAGCCGGTCTACTCACCTGTCTACTCACCTGGTCTACTCACCTGTCTACTCACCATCTACTCACTGTCTACTCACCTGTTACTCACCTGGTACTCACCTGGTCTACTCACCTGGTCTAGTCTGCTGTCTGATCTCAACAATAAAAGGGGCAGCCCCAGGCTACACTTACTGTACCTCCTCCACTGCCTCCTCTCTCCCCCCTCCTCACTCCTCTCCTCCACGCCTTGTTTATCAAATTCCTCTGTTTTCCTGTCAGAGCGTGTTGGACTAGAGTGTGTCAGAGGGTTACCACCAATAGCTGGCCAATTCAAACCTGTCATACACAGTACTTTCCGTAGATCCAGGCGCCCTAGGATGGGAGTCAATCCGATGACGGTTTGTCAGCTATGCGCCTTTTAAAGGCAACGTCCAGCGTTCGCTGACACACATTCACGGTGCCGTATAACTTACAAAGACGAACGGATTGAATCCTGGCCCTAATCTACTTCAGCTTCTCTTTACATGAGGAATCTATTGCAGTGATTACACCTACAATCGTAGCCCTTCAATACCAGTCTCTAATGTCTAACCTCACACTCCAACGACAGTCTGTACACCTCAAAACAATACCAGTCTCTAATGTCTAACCTCACACTCCAACGACAGTCTGTACACCTCAAATCAATACCAGTCTCTAATATAATAACAATACCAGTCCAGAGGTATTTTTAAACTTGTTTCATCATCTTGGTTTTTCCAAAGGCCTCTCAATGGATCACACACACACTACACAGGAAACAAAGCAGAAATGTCATGAAGTAAAGCAAGCTATTCTAGAACGTCTTAGTTCTAAACAAGTCTTGTGTGAAACCCACTGTTCCCCCATCAGAGGTTCTGTCAACAAAGTTATAAAGACAGGAATGGGTAGAGTGAGTGTGTGTGTTGTGTTGTGTTGGTGTGTGTGTGTGTGTGTGTGTGTGTGTGTGTGTGTGTGTGTGTGTGTGTGGTGTGTGTGTGTGTGTGTGTGTGTGTGTGTGTGGTGTGTGTGTGTGTGTGTGTGTGTGTGTGTGTGTGTGTGTGTGTGTGTGTGTGTGTGTGTGTGTGTGTGTGTGTGTGTGTGTGTGTGTGTGTGTGTGTTTGCGTGCAGAGGCGCGTGTGTGGTGTGTTTCCCCATCTGTACCTTCAGATGCCCAGGGCTGATTGTTCCACTCATTCAGACCACTCAAGGTCAAGCAAGAATAAAAACACAGACAGTTGTACAGTGTTACAGTGCTACAGCATTATGGTGTTACGGTGTTACAGTGTTACGGTGTTACAGTGTTACGGTGTTACGGTGTTACGGTGTTACGGTGATACAGTGTTACGGTGATACAGTGATACAGTGATACGGTGATACAGTGATACGGTGTTACAATGTTACAGTGTTAGTGTTATGGTGTTACGGTGTTACAATGTTACAGTGTTAGTGTTATGGTGTTGCAGTGTTAGTGTTACAGTGTTACAGTTTTGCAGTGTTAGCGCTACAGTAATATAGTGCAGTTAGTGTTATGGTGTTAGTGTTAATGTTAGTGTTAGTGTTAGTGTTACAGCGTTACAGTGTTACAGTGTTACGGTGTTGCAGTGTTGCAGTGTTACAGTGTCGCAGTGTCGCAGTGTCGCAGTGTTAGAGTTTCAGTGTTAGTGTTACAGTGTTAGTGTTACAGTGTTAGTGTTAGTGTTCCAGTGTTCCAGTGTTACAGTGTTCCAGTGGTGCAGTGCAATTCGTGTTACGGTGTTACAGTGCAGTTAGTGTTACAGTGCTACAGTGTTACGGTGTTACGGTGTTACGGCGTTACAGTGTTACGGTGTTACGGTGTTACGCCGTTACAGTGTTACGGTGTTACGGTGTTACAGTGTTACAGTGTTGCAGTGTTGCAGTGTTACGGCGTTACGGCGTTACAGTGATACGGTGATACAGTGTCACGGTGTTACAATGTTACAGTGTTGCAGTGTTGCAGTGTTAATGTTACAGTGTTACGGTGTTACAATGTTACAATGTTACAGTGTTGCAGTGTTAGTGTTGCAGTGGTGCAGTGTTAGCGCTACAGTAATATAGTGCAGTTAGTGTTATGGTGTTAGTGTTAGTGTTAGTGTTGCAGTGTTGCAGTGTTACAGTGTTACGGTGTTATGGTGTTATGGTGTTAAAGTGTTGGTGTTGCAGTGTTACAGTGTTACGGTGTTGCAGCATTGCAGTGTTGCAGTGTTGCAGTGTTACAGTGTTACAGTGGCACGGTGTTGCAGTGCTGCAGTGTTGCAGTGTTACAGTGTTACTGTGTTGCAGTATTGCGGTGTTGCAGTGTTACAGTGTTACAGTGTTGCAGCATTGCAGTGTTGCCGTGTCGCAGTGTTACGGTGTTACGGTGTTGCAGTGTTACAGTGTTACGGTGTTACGGTGTTACAGTGTTATGGTGTTACGTGTTATGGTGTTTAAAGTGTTAGTGTTGCAGTGCCGCAGTGTTAGAGTTTCAGGATTAGTGTTACAGTGTTACAGTGTTACAGTGTTAGTGTTACAGTGTTACAGTGTTACGGTGTTATGGTGTTATGGTGTTAAAGTGTTGGTGTTGCAGTGTTACAGTGTTACATTGTTACGGTGTTTTGGTGTTTAAAGTGTTAGTGTTGCAGTGTTGCAGTGTTGCAATGCAGTTAGTGTTACGGTGTTACAGTGCAGTTGGTGTTACAGTGTTACAGTGTTACAGTGTCGTTAGTGTTACAGTTTTACAGTGCAGATAGTGTTACATTGTTCAGTGTTACAGTACAGTTAGTGTTACAGTGTTACAGTGCAGTTAGTGTTACAGTTTTACAGTGCAGTTAGTTTTATAGTGTTACAGTGTTACAGTGCAGTTAGTGTTACATTGTTACAGTGGTACAGTGCAGTTAGTGTTACAGTGGTACAGTGCAGTTAGTGTTACATTGTTACAGTGCAGTTGGAGTTGCAGTGTTACAGTGCAATTTGTGTTACAGTGTTACAGTGCAGTTTGTGTTACAGTGTTACAGTGCAGTTAGTGTTACAGTGTTATAGTGCAGTTAGTGTTACAGTGTTACAGTGTTATAGTGCAGTTAGTGTTACAGTGTTACAGTGTTACAGTGTTACAGTGTTACAGTGTTACAGTGTTACAGTGTTACAGTGTTACAGTGTTACAGTGTTACAGTGTAGTTAGTGTTACAGTGTTACAGTGCAGTTAGTGTTACAGTGCTGTTAGTGTCACAGTGCAGTTTTTGTTACAGTGTTACAGTGCAGTCAGGTCCCTTGGTCTCTCCTGCTTTCATCTCCTGGACCACCAGAACAATCACGTCACTTCCTCAGGCCAAAGACCACAGTGTTAACTCAGCCTCTCTGTGTTTATGGGCAGCAGACGGAATGCGTCCCAAATGGCACCCTATTCCCTATTTAGTGCTTGTCTTTAGAGAACCTACGTGTTTCTGGCCTCAAGTGCCTTACATGACACTGTGGCCACTTCCTATTACCTATATAGTGCACTTCTATTTGACCAAAGCCTTAGTGCACTATATAGGGAATAAGGTGCCATTTGGATGTAGTCATAAGCCTACTGTCATGAAAGACACTTTCAGGCCAGAGGTATGGAGCCCATTGAAACTGAGGGATGCCCCCTCAATTTGATCACTTTTTAGGATAAAAATTTGAAATATATATCTTCTAACTAGAGTCAAACGTTGACGTCTGTCTACGCTGAGACATTCCGTGACATCACAGACCCTCCCTCTTGTCTCGTGTTTTCTGGCCTTCCTCCGTCTGTCCTCTGTTTCTCTTCTCCGCCAACTTCTCTCCTCCCGCTCTGTCCCTCTCGCCCACCCTCACTCTCTCCTTCCTTCCGTTGTGTTATGACTCGGAACAGGACCTTGGCAGAAAGAATTTGGTGGCATGAGCACAGTAGGTTGAGAGCGAGGGAGAGAGAGAAAGAGAGAAAGAGGGGGCAGAGAGAAGTCGAAGAGACGTCCTGAGCGGCGCCATACTTCACAAGAAAACCACACACATCAGTGGGCAAAGTCAGTGTTACAGCCAGTCAGTGATACAGCCAGTCAGAGTGTTACAGCCAGTCAGAGTGATACAGCCAGTCAGAGTGATACAGCCAGTCAGAGTGTTACAACCNCCAGTCAGAGTGATACAGCCAGTCAGAGTGTTACAGCCAGTCAGAGTGTTACAACCAGTCAGAGTGATACAGCCAGTCAGAGTGTTACATCCAGCCAGGATGTTATAGTCACTGTATTAAAGTCAGTGTGTAGAGGAAGTTGGTTCAAATAGAAAACCACAATGGTTCTTCTGGTTCTCTGGAACACCATGGGACTTGTGTTGTCTCAACCTACCTATACAGTGTAATATTGTCCTCTTTCATTTCCTTCTATGTTTCCTTTGTTTTCTGTTACATGGTTTTTAAATCCTGCAGTGTTTTCTTACAGGAAGGTAAAGAGGCCTCCTATGGTTTGACTCCTGCACTGTCTGAGAATAGTGGGAGGGAATGTGTGTGTATGAAATTTGATGTCAGGAGAAATGTGAATAAATGTCAGAATCTTGAGGGAGATTGGTCAAACCACCCTATGGTGCCCCACTGCTCTACGGACTGGAGGATCAACTCCCCTGCAGAGACTGAACCATAGAAGAAAACAGCATTCATGGAACCATAAAGAAGAACGAGCATTCCATAGAACCATAGAAGAAGAACGGGCATTCCATAGAACCATAGAAGAAGAACGGCCTTGCATAGAACCATAGAAGAAGAACGGCATCCATAGAACCATAGAAGAAGAACGGGCATTCCATAGAACCATAGAAGAAGAACGGACATTCCATAGAACCATAGAAGAACGGTTTTCCATAGAACCATAGAAGACGGGCATTCCACTAGAACCATAGAAGAAGAACGGCATTCCATAGAACCATAGAAGAAAGACGGGCATTCCATAGAACCATAGAAGAAGAACGGAATTCCATAGAACCATAGAAGAAGAACGGACATTCCATAGAACCATAGAAGAACGTTATTCCATAGACCATAGAAGAAAACGGGCATTCCATTAGAACCATAGAAAGAACGGGCATTCCATAGAACCATAGAAGAAGAACGGACATTCCATAGAACCATAGAAGAACGGGCATTCCATAGAACCATAGAAGAAGAACGGACATTCCTAAACCATAGAAGAAAGGCATTCCATAAACATAGAAGAAGAACGGGCATTCCATAGAACCATAGAAGAACGGGCATTCCATAGAACCATAGAAGAAGAACGGACTTCCATAGAACCATAGAAGAAGAACGGGCATCCATAGAACCATAGAAAGAAGACGTTATTCCATAGAACCATAGAAGAAGAACGGGCACTTCCATAGAACCATAGAAGAACGGACATTCCAATAGAACCATAGAAGAAGAACAAGCATTCCATAGAACCATAGAAGAAAGAACGGGCATTCCATAGAACCATAGAAGAAGAACGGCATTCCCTAGAACCATAGAAGAAGAACGGTTATTCCAATAGAACCATAGAAAGAACGGGCATTCCATAGAACATAGAAGAACGGTTATTCCATAGAACCATAGAAGAACGGGCATTCCATAGAACCATAGAAGAACGGACATTCCATAGAACCATAGAAGAAGAACAAGCATTCGATAAAACCATAGCTCAAGATCAAGCATTCCAATTCAAGCAACTGTTTGTGGCAGCATTCCAATTCCAAAGCAATGTTTTATTGGGTGTAGGGCAGGGATGTTCTGACAAGCCATTCTACTCAGTGTGTTGTGGTGATGATGTCATCTCCTTCAACTCCCGGCCTGGCTGGCTGTTTTGATGTTGGATGTAAGGTCTTTGTTGTTAGGAGGGAGTTTCAGACCCCACTGAATGGGAGAGACGATTCGAGAAGGAGGAGAGAGAGGAGAGGAGAGGAGAGGAGAGGAGAGGAGAGGAGAGGAGAGGAGAGGAGAGGAAGAGGAGAGGAGAGGAGAGGAGAGGAGAGGAGAGGAGAGGAGAGAGAGAGAGGAGAGGAGAGGAGAGGAGGAGAGGAGAGGAAGGAGGAGAGGAGAGGAGGGCATGAGAAGAGAGAAGAGAGAATAGAGAATAGAGAATAGAGAAGAGGGAGGAGAGTACATGCATTGCTCTGGAGATTAACCAGCCGCTACATTAATTTGATTAGATTAAAAACCTTTATAGTAAATAGATTAGATTTAACAAACCTCTAAAAGTAAATTAGATAACAAACCTTTACAGTAAACTAAGATTAGATTAACAAACCTCTCAGTAAACTAGATTAGATTAAACAACCCTTCAGTAAACTAGATTAATAAACAAACCTTATATAGTAAATAAGATTAGATTAACAAACCTCTAAAGTAAATTTAGATTAACAAACCTTTACAGTAAAACTAAATTAGATAACAAACCTTTACAGTAAACTAGATTAGATTAACAAACCCCTACAGTAAAACTAGATTAGATTAACAAACCTCTAAAGTAAATTCTATCTGGATCTAGAAATGCTGAGATGAAACTGAAAGAGTCTAACTGTAATATAATGGTTTCTCAGTCCTCTGGAACCAGGATGGAACTACAGAGATAAAGAGAAGGAGTGGAGTGATGGAGGAAGGAGGAGAGAGGTGGAGGGAGAGAGGGACGTAATTCAAAACAAATCAAGATGTCACTGAGGTGAGAGTAAATACGAAGAGAGGGAACTCCCAGACTCACACCTGCAACAGAACAATCACTGGCTTGTCTCAGCAGAAGAGCCCTCAAGCTGTCAGATGGGTGTCTTGGGATGGCGTATGTGGTCTGTGGTGTATGAATGGGGGCACACACAAACAGGTGTAGAGGTTTCTAAGGAGGGGTGCACCACACACACACACACACACACACACACACACCACACACACAACACACACACACACACACACACACACACACACACACCACACACCAACCACACACACAAACAACGGTAAGTATCTAATTTCAAAGACGACCGGGAGACCCCGGCCTGTCCCTTTCACTGCTCTCTTCCAGACCTGGAGACCCCGGCCTGTCCCTTTCACTGCTTCTACTTCCAGACCTGGAGACCCCGACCTGTCCTTTCACTGCTCTACTTCCAGACCTGGAGACCCGGCCTGTCCCTTTCACTGCTCTACTTCCAGACCTGGAGACCCCGACCTGTCCCTTTCACTGCTCTACTTTCAGACCTGGAGACCCCGGCCTGTCCCTTTCACTGCTCTACTTCCAGACCCGGAGACCCGCCTGTCCCTTTCACTGCTCTACTTCCAGACCTGGAGACCCCGGCCTGTCCCTTTCACTGCTCTACTTCCAGACCTGGAGACCCCGCCTGTCCCTTTCACTGCTCTACTTCCAGACCTGGAGACTCCGCCTGTCCCTTTCACTGCTCTACTTCCAGACCTGGGGTTTTGTTTACCATGGTTTCTTTCTCCCTTCCTTCCTGTGTAAGAGAGGACACAGATGGACCAAGGAGGGTTTCTATTCCCTAAGTATGCAATACTGGTTACTTGTGATCTGGTCAACGCTAGCCGCACTGAAGGGAAACAGTGTGCTATCATCAGAAAGCCCTGTGTGTAAGCGTAATCCAGGGCCCCCAGAAAGTTGCTGACTAGATTAATCCATTCTGTCAATCTGAGGCTATGACAGTGTGTCAGTCTCGTCTGTCAGTCTGTCAGGATCTGTCAATCTGTCCGTCTTTCAGTTCTTCTGTTTTCGTTTCTTTCACTGTGTCATGTTGTGTCAGTATTTGTCTGTCAGTCTGTCAGTCAGATGTGTCAGTCTTCAGTCAGTGTGTCAGCAGTCAGTCTGTCTGTCTGTCTGTCGTCTGTCTGTGCTGCTGTCTGTCTGTCTGTCGTCTGTCTGTCTGTCTGTCTGTCTGTCTGTCTGTCTGTCGTGTCTGTCTTCTCGTCTGTCGTCTGTCTGTCTTTGTCTGTCTGTCATGTCTGGCTGTTCTGTCAGTCCGTTGTGACTGTCTGATCTGCTTGTCTGTCTGGCCTGTCTGTCTGTGACTACGAGGTGAGGAGAGTGATAACAAGCAATTCATTGTCTCCCTCCCTCCTTTTGTGCTGCGTCTGATTCCGGACATGGGTGTATAGGAAAGGATCAGAAAAAGAGAGAGAGAATTTTTTCACAATGAAGCACAAAGAGCGGTTCTCTCTGACTCCTGCTTCTCACCAAGAGAGGAAAAAGTTCTGAGTAACTCACTATAACCCCCTCGACACCACACGAGGTCCCTCTGTCTCAAGCTGTTCTACCACCAACACCTCTACTAAACGTGTACAGTAACACAGCTTAACCACCTCACAGTAATTACAGAGCTTCTGTAGTAGCCTAATCTGATAGCTTTAACCTTTATTTAACTAGGCAAGTCAGTTCAGAACAATTCTTATTTTCAATGACGCCTAGGAAGAGTGGGTTATTAACTGCCTCTGCAACCTTTTAGTTACTAGTCCAACGCTCTAACCACTAGGCTACCTGCCGCCCTTTATGAGACTACTCACTGAGTCAGGATATTGCTGTTCAATCAAGAGTGTGGGTTTGTCACTGTGTGTGTGTGTGTGTGTGTGTGTGTTGTGTGTGTGTGTGTGTGGTGTGTGTGTGTGTGTGTGTGTGTGTGTGTGTGTGTGTGTGTGTGTTGTGGTGTGTGTGTGTGTGTGTGTGTGTGTGTGTGTGTGTGGTGTGTGTGTGTGGTGTGTTGTTGTTGTGTGCAGCACGAGGCACTAGTTAAATCAAGTGAGAGCCGCAGCCCCAGAGGGACAGTTAGTGGTCCATGCAGTAAACCCTACTAACTCAGTCCCCATTCATCACCACAGACATACATGGATCTGACTTACTACTGTCCCCTTCATCACACACAGACACATGGATCTGATTACTTACTGTCCCCATTCATCACACACAGACAACATGGATCTGATTACTACTGTCCCTATTCATCCACACAGACAACATGGATCTGATTACTACTGTCCCCTCATTCATCACACACAGACAACATGGATCTGATACTACTGTCCCCATTCATCACACACAGACAACATGATCTGATTACTACTGTCCCCATTATCACACACAGACAACATGGGGATCTGATTACTACTGTTCCCCATTCATCCACACACAGACAACATGGATCTGATACTACTGTCCCCATTCATCAACACACAGACAACATGGATACTGATTACTACTGTCCCCATTCATCACACACAGACAAACATGGATCTGATTACTACTGTCCCCATTCATCACACACAGACAACATGGATCTGATTACTACTGTCCCTAGTTCATCACACACAGACACATGGATCTGATTTACTACTGTCCGCCATTCATCACACACAGACAACATGGATCTGATACTGCTGCCAGTCCCTATTTCAGCACACACACACACACACACACACACACACACACCACACACCACACACACACACACACACACACACACACACACACACACACACACACACACACACACAACACACACACACACACACACACACACACACACACACACACACACACACACACACACACACACACACACACACACACCCACACAACACACACACACACACACGCACACACACACACACACAGCAGTGGTGTAACGATACACATGTGAAGCCAGGAGGGACACTGGCTTCCCAAACACTCTCGGATGCTGTGTGTAGTTTGTCTCCATGTATGGTGTGTGCCGTGTTGTGTGTGTGTGTGGTGTGTGTGTGTGTGTGTGTGTGTGTGGTGTGTGTGTGTGTGTGTGTGGTGTGTGTGTGTGTGTGTGTGTGTGTGTGTGTGTGTGTGTGTGGTGTGTGTTGTGTGTGTGTGTGTGTGTGTGTGTGTGTGTGTGTGTGTTGTGTGTGTGGTGCGCGCGTGTGGTGGGGTGTGTATCTGAAACATGACAGGGCGAGGTCGGGGAAGTCTGCCACGAGGCTCTCGTTCAGAGAAAAGCCATCATCCATGACCTCATCGAGGGAAAAATCCCCTTCTCCTCTCCTCCTCTCCTCTCCCTCCACATTCCTTCTCTCTGACCAGAGATCCCACACTGTCTCAACTCAGCGGGAGAGAGGGAACAGAGAGAAAGAAAGGAGAGGAAGAGAAAGGAAGGGGAAAGTATTGCGGAGGTCAGAGACCCCAGTAATTGCCTGAGGGCTCTGGGGCAGGCCGCACAGAGAGAGGTAGAGAGAGAGAGAAAGAGAGAGACAGCAACCTTGGGGAAATCCTCTGCATTATCATTAACAGCAGACTCATACATTTCCTCAGCGAAATCAATGTACTGAACAAATATCAAATTGGCTTTTTACCAAATTACCGTACAACAGACCACATATTCATCCTGCACACCTTTATTGAAAAACAAACAAACCAAGTCTTTGCATGCTTTGTTGATATCAAAAAAGCTTTCGATTAAATTTGGCACAAGGGCCTGCTATACAATTTGATGGAAAGTGGTGTTGGGGAAAAACATACGACATTATAAAATCCATGTATACAAACAACAAGTGTTCAGTTAAAATTGGCAAAAAAACACACACATTTCTTTCCACATGACCGTGAGGTGAGACAGGGATGCAGCTTAAGCCCCACACTCTTCAACATATATATCAATGAATTGGCGAGGGCACTAGAAGTCTACAGCACCCGGCCTCACCCTACTAGAATCTGAAGTCAAATGTCTACTGTTTGCTGATGATCTGGTGCTTCTGTCACCAACCAAGGAGGGCCTACAGCAGCACCTATATCTTCTGCACAGATTCTGCCAGACCTGGGCCCTGACAGTAAATCTCAGTAAGACAAAAATAATGGTGTTCCATACAAATTCCATCTAGACAAAAATGATACATACCTCAGCCTAAACATTAGCGCCACAGGTAACTTCCACAAAGCTGTGAACGATCTGAGAGACAAGGCAAGAAGGGCATTCTATGCCATCAAAATTAACATAACATTTGACATACCATTTAGGATCTGGCTAAAAATACTTTAATCAGTTATATAACCCATTGTCCTTTATGGTTGTGAGGTCTGGGGTCCGCTCACCAACCAAGAATTCACAAAATGGGACAAACACCAAATTGAGACTCTGCATGCAGAATTCTGCAAAAATATCCTCTGTGTACAACGTAAAACACCAAATAATGCATGCAGAGCAGAATTAGGCTGACACCTGCTAATTATCAAAATCCAGAAAAGAGCCATTAAATTCTACAACCACCTAAAAGGAAGCAATTCCCAAACCTTCCATAACAAAGCCTTCACCTACAGAGAGATTGACCTGGAGAAGAGTCCCCTAAGCAAGCTGGTCCTGGGGCTCTGTTCACAAACACTAACACACCCCACAGAGCCCCAGGACAGCAACACAATTAAACCCAACCAAATCATGAGAAAACAAAAAGATAATTACTTGACACATTGGAAAGAATTTACCAGAACACAGAGCAAACTGGAATGCTATTTGGCCCTAAACAGAGAGTACACAGTGGCAGAATACCTGTGACACACTGTGATTGAGCCATAATTAAGGAAATCTTTGACTATGTACAGACTTAGTGAGCATAGCCTTGCTATTGCGAAAGGATAAGATTTTTTTTTATATTTCTACTATCAGATTGTTTGTTCCACTGACATCAAATTACGTTAACCACAGAAGAAAAATAGTTTAAAAAACTCCTCCCTCCTGCTCGCTCTAACCACAGCCTCCATCCCTCTTTCTCATCCCTCCACCCCTCTCTCCCCTGACATCCGTCTGCTTCTCTTTTGCCAGGCTCTACTCTGTCATTCTGCAGACCAGCCAGCACGCGTTGGGCTGGTCCCCACAAACCACAGTACACACACACACGTACGGCCCAGCGGATATGGGAGGGTTAGAGGATGGAGTCACTGCAACCTAAGGGGCAGAGAAAACAAATGAGTCACACATAAGTCATCTTGTCTACCCTCTCCCCCTCTCTTCTCTGCTCCCCTCTCTTCCTCTCCCCCTCTCTTCTCTGCTCTCCTCTCTTCTCCTCCCCTCTCTTCTCTCCTCTCTCTTCTTCCCCTCTCACCCTCTCTCTCTACGTCTCTCATCCCTTTCGTTCCTCATCTCCTTCTCTCCTCTCGCTCCACTCAATTCTCTTCCTCCCCTCTTTCCTCTCCTCCTACTCTCCTCTTCCTCTGCTCTCCCCTCTCCTCCTCTTCTTCCCCCTCTCTAATCTCCTCCCTCTCCCTCTCCTCTCCACTCCTCTTCCTGCTCCTCTCTCACTTCCCTCCCCTCTCTCTCCTCCTTTCCCCCTTCTTCCACTCTCCCCTATCCCCTCTTCCGCTCCTTCCTCCTCTCCTCCCATCTCTCCAATTATCTTTCTACCCTCTCTCCACTCCCTCTTCCTCTCGCTCTCCTCGGCCTCTCTAACTCTCCCGGTTCCTCGCTCTCTCACTCCTCTCCCTCCTCCTCATCTCCTACCTCGTTCCCACTCTCTCCTCATGCACTCTCTCGCTCTTACTCCCCTTCTGCTCTTTCACTCTCTCTCTTCGCCCCTCTTCTTCTCCTCCCTCTCCCCCCTTTCCTCCGCATCTCCCCTCTCATCTCCTCTCCCTCTCTCTCTCTCGTCATCTCCCCACTGTAACTTGTGGAGTCTTTGAGTAGCTTTCTGCCAAGGCTTAATATACCTGAGAATGTAATAGTGTATCGAAGATCATACACAAGTGTCTGTCCACACATGAGATCAGCCGTGGGGAATCTGGCGCTGGCTCTCTTCACCAGTCACACAATACATTAGTGGGGAGAGTGGAGTTGTATGCGCAGGCTATTTAAATGCTTCACCAGGAGAACATGCAGAAACACCAAGGAAAACACACAGAGCCGACGGCTGAGAGAGACGGAGGAGAGGAGAAGAGGAGGGACGGGGAGAGGATTAGGTCACTGGAGGTCCTGTAGAGGGGGGAGGAGGGAGAGGAGAGGTCACTGAGATTCTACAGAGGGGGAGGAGGACGGGTCACTGAGTTCCTACAGAGGGGGAAGGAGGGGAGAGAGGGTCATGGAGGTTCCTACCGAGGGGGGATTGAGGGTATTAAGGTAATATTATATGTTACAGAGTGGATAGGGAGGTGTGGGGGAGAGGAGGGAGAGGAAGGAGGAGGAGGGACGGTTGACAAGACAGAAGAGGACAAGAGAGGAGTGGGGGAAAGGGGGGCGGAGAGGAGAGGGAGGAGGAGAGCGGTGATCAGAGCGAGAGAGGAAAGAGAGGAGTGGGGAGACAGGGGGGAGGTAGGGATGGACAGGAGAGTAGCGGTGAAGAACGGCGAAGTTTCTCTGTCATTCAGACTCGCTTTAATCTCTCTGAGCTAACTGGCAGAATGAAAGACTGAAGTCAGCCAGCAGAACACTAGATTGCTGCAATGTACTCTCCTCTATTCTCTCTCAACTTAGCCCTCCCTCTCTCATCCAGTTCTCCCATTCTTCTACTCTATCTTCCACATTTCTGTCTCTCATCCTTTTCTCTTTTCTATCGTCTTTCTCCAATCTTCTATAACTTCTATCCGAACTTTCTCATCTTTTTTCTCACCGACAATTTTCACCTCTCATATTTTCACCCTGAACTCTCATCTTTTTTGTTTGTCTCTCACTAACAACTCACTTTCTTTCTTTTTTCACTCCCTACTGGCATCTCCTCTCTTGTCTTACCTTGACTTCTACCCAGTACCCCACACACGGACNCTCTACACAAACACTGGACTCTACCCACACTACCCACACACTGGACTCTACCCACATTACCCACACACTGGACTACCCACACTACCTACAAACTGGACTTACCCACCTACCTATACACTGGATTCTACCCACAGTACCCACACACTGACTCTACCCACACTACTCACACACTGGCAACTCACCCACACTACCACACACGGACTCTACACCCACACACTGGACTCTACCCACACACTGGACTCTACCCAACACACTGACTCTAACCCAACACACTGGACTCTACCCACACTACCCACACACTGGACTCTACCCACACCACTGGGACTTTACCCACACTACCCACACACTGGACTCTACCCACATTACCCACACACTGGACTCTACTCACCACACGACTCTACCCACACTACCTACACACTGGACTCTACCCCACACTACTACACACTGGACTCTACCAGCACTACCCACACACTGGACTCTACCCACAACACTGGACTCTACCCACACCACTGAACTCTACCCACACACTGGACTCTACCCACACGGCTGGACTCTACCCACACTACCCACACACTGGACTCACCCACATTACCCCACACACTGGACTCTACCCACACACTGACTCACCCAAACACTGGACTTACCCACACTACCCACACCGGACTCTACCCACATTACCCAACACGGGACTCTACCCAAACACCTGGACTCTACCCACATTTACCCACACACTGGACTCTAAACACTACCCACCACACTGGGACTCTACCCACACACTCTCACAGACTCGGACTTTACACAAACACTGGACTCTACTCACACTACCCACACACTGCGACTCTACCCACATTACCCACACACTGGACTACCCCACACTACCTACAAACTGGACTCTACCCACACTACCTATCACTGGACTCTACCCCACAGTACCCACACACTGGACTCTACCCACACTACCTACACACTGGACTCTACCCACACTACCCACAAACTGGACTCTACCCACACTACCCACACACTGGACTCTACCCACTCATCCCACACCCACTGGACTCTACCCAAACACTGGACTCTACCCACACACTAGTCTACCCACACACTGGACTCTACCCACTCTACCCACACACTGGACTCTACCCACACTACCCACACACTGGGCTCTACCCACACACTAGTCTACCTACACACTGGACTCTACCCACTCTACCTACACACTGGACTCTACCAAAAACACTGGACTCTACCCACACACTAGTCTACCCACACACTGGACTCTACCCACATTACCCACACACTGGACTCTACTCACACACTGGACTCTACCCACACTACCTACACACTGGACTCTACCAAGCACTACCCCACACACACTGGACTCTACCCACACACTGGACTCTACCCACACACTTGAACTCTACCCACACACTGGGACTCTACCCACACGCTGGACTCTACCCACACTACCCACACACTGGACTCTACCCACATTACCCACACACTGAACACTACCCACACACTGGACTCTACCCACACTACCCACACACTGACTTCTACCCACATTACCCACACATGAACTCGACCTACACACTGGACCTCTACCAGCACTACACACACTGCGACTCTACCCACACACTGGACTCTACCCAAACACTGGACTCTACCCACACTACCCACACACTGGACTCTACCCACATTACCCACACACGGACTCTACCCAAACACTGGACTCTACCCACATTACCCACACACTGGACTCTACCCACACTACCCACACACTGGACTCTACCCACACTACTCACAGACTGACTCACACAACACTGGACTCTACCCACACTACCCACACACTGGACTCACCCACATTACCACACACTGACTACCACTACCTACAACACTGGACTCTACCCCCCCCGCCCCCCCTCACTACCATACACGGATTCTACCCACAGTACCCACACACTGGACTCTACCCACACTACTCACACACTGGACTCTTACCCACACTACCACACACTGGACTCTACCCACACACTGGACTCTACACCCACCACACTGGACTCTACCAACACACTGGGACTCTACCCACACACTGGACTCTACCCACACTACACCACACAACTGACTCGACCACACCTACCACCCACACTACCCACACACTGGACTCACCCACTTACCCACACACTGGACTCTACTCACACACGGACTCTACCACACTACCTACACACTGGACTCTACCCACACTACCTACACACTGGACTCTACCAGCACTACCCCACACACTGGACTCTACCCACACACTGGACTCTACCCACACACTGAACTCTACCACAATGGACTCTACCCACACGCTGGACTCTACCCACACTACCCACACACTGGACTCTACCCACATTACCCACACACTGGAGCTCTACCCACACACTGGACTCTACCCAAACACTGGACTCTACCCACACTACCCACACGGACTCTACCCACATTACCCACACACGGACTCTACCCAAACACTGGACTCTACCCACATTACCCACACACTGACTCTAAACACTACCCACACACTGGACTCTACCCCACACTACTCACAGACTGACTTTTACACAAACACTGGACTCTACCTCAACTACCCACACACTGGACTCTACCCACATTACCCACACACTGGACTACCCACACTACCTAACAAACTGGACTCTACCCACACACCTATACACTGGACTCTACCCACAGTAACCCACACACTGGACTCTACCCACACTACCTACACACTGGACTCACCCACACTACCCACCAAACTGGACTCCTACCCACACTACCCACACACTGGACTCTACCCACTCTACCCACACACTGGACTCTACCCAAACACTGGACTCTACCCACACACTAGTCTACCCACACACTGGACTCTACCCACTCTACCCACAACTGGACTCTACCCACACTACCCACACACTGGCTCTACCCACACACTAGTCTACCTACACACTGGACTCTACCCACTCTAACCTACACATGGACTCTACCAAAACACTGGACTCTACCCACAACACTAGTCTACCACACACGGACTCTACCCACACTACTACACACCTGGACTCTACACACACACTGGACCTACCGACACCTACCACACACTGGACTCTACCGACACTACCCACACACTAGTCTACCCACACACCGGACTCTACCCACACACTAGTCTACCCATACACTGGATCTACCCACCACTACCCACACACTGGACTCTACCCACACTACCTACCACACTGGACTTACCCACACACTGACTCCCACCCACACTATCTACACACTGGACTCTCCCACAATTACCCACACACTGAACTCTACCCACACACGGGACTCTAACCACATTACCCACACACTGGACTCTACCCACACACTGGACTCTACCCACACACTGGACTCTAACCCACACAACCTACACACTGGACTCTACCCACACACTGGACTCTAACCACACTACCTACATACTGGACTCTACCCACACACTGGACTCTACCCACCCACTACCTACACACTGGACTCTACCCACACTACCTACACACTGGACTCTACCAGCACTACCCACACACTGGACTCTACCCACACTACCTACACACTGGACTCTACACACACACTGGACTCTACCGAGACTACCCACACACTATCTACCCACACACTGGACTCTGCCCACACTACCCACACACTGAACTCTACCCACACACCGGACTCTACCCACACACTAGTCTACCCATACACTGGACTCTACCCACAGCTACCTACGCACTGGACCTCTCACCCACACTACCTACACACTGGACTCTACACACACTACCCACACGCTGGACTCTGCCCACACACCCACCACACTTGGTCTACACACACTGCGACTCTGACCCACACCACTGGACTCTACCCACACTACCCACACACTGACTCATGCCCCACTACCCACACACTGGTCTACACACACTGGACTCGACCCACACACTGGACTCTACCCACACTACCCACACACTGTACTCTGTCCACACTACCCACACACTGGACTCTACCCACACTACCCACACACTGTACTCTACCCACACACTGTACTCTACCCACACACTTGAACAGTGTGTGTGTGTGTGTGCGTGCGTGCGTGTGTGCGTGCGTGCGTGCGTGTGCGTGTGTGTGTGTGTGGGTTGAATTTTGTGTGCCCACAAGGTTAGTTGTAAAAGAGTGTGTGTGAGTGTGTGGGTAGAATCCGATTAGTGTGCATATAGCTGGTGCAAGAAAGTCAGTGCAAATAGAAAGGGGTCCCCTTTTGCAGCAATTACAGCTGCAAGTCTCTTGGGGTATGTCTCAATAAGCTTGGCATATCTAGCCACTGGGATTTTTGCCCATTCTTCAAGGCAACACTGCTCCAGCTCCTTCAAGTTGGAAGGGTTCCACTGGTGTACACCAATCTTTAAGTCATACCACAGATTCTCAATTGGATTGAGGTCTGTGTTTTGACTAGGCCATTCCAAGTCATTTAAATGTTTTTCCTTAAACCACGCGAGTGTTGCTTTAGCAGTATGCTAGTATGCTTAGGGTCATTTTCCTGCTGGAAGGTGAACCTCCGTCCCAGTCTCAAATCTCTGGAAGACTGAAAAAGGTATCCCTCAAGAATTTCCCTGTATTTAGCGCCATCCATCATTCCTTCAATTCTGAACAGTTTCCCAGTCCCTGCCGATGAAAAACATCCTCACAGCATGATGCTGCCACCACCATGCTTCACTGTGGGGATGGTGTTCTCGGGGTGATGCGAAGTGTTGGGTTTGCGCCAGACATAGCGTTTTCCTTGATGGTCAAAAATATAAATTTTAGTCTCATCTGACCAGAGTACCTTCTTCCATATGTTTGGGGAGTCTCCCACATACCTTTTGGCAAACACCAAACATGTTTGCTTATTTTTTCTTTAACTTCTTATGGCTGCAGGGGCAGTATTGAGTAGCTTGGATGAAAGGTGCACAGAGGTGCCCAGAGTAAACGGCCTGCTCCTCAGTCATAGTTGCTAATATATGCATATTATTATTAGTATTGGATAGAAAACACTCTGAAGTTTCTAAAACTGTTTGAATTATGTCTGTGAGTATAGATGGCATCATGAGGAAAGGAAAATTTAGCAGATATATTGAAGCAACATCTCAAAACATCAGTCAGGAAATTAAAGCTTGGTCGCAAATGGGTCTTCCAAATGGACAATGACCCCAAGCATACTTCCAAAGTTGTGGCAAAATGACTTTAGGACAGCAAAGTCAAGATATTGGCGTGGCCATCACAAAGCCCTGAACTCAATCCTATAGAAAATTTGTGGGCAGAATTGAAAAAGCGTGTGCTAGCAAGGAGGCCTATGAACCTGACACAGTTACACCAGCTCTGTCAGGAGGAATGGGTCAAAATTCACCCAACTTATTGTGGGAAGCTTGTGGAAGGCTACCTGAAACGTTTTACCAAAGTGAAACAATTTAAAGGCAATGCTACCAAATGCTAATTGAATGTATGTAAACTTCTTGCCTGCTGGGAATGTGATGAAAGAAATAAAAGCTGAAATAAATAATTCTCTCAACTATTATTCTGACATTTCACATTCTTAAAATAAAGTGGTGATCTTAATTGACCTAAAACAGGGAATTTTTACGAGGATTAAATGTCAGGAATTGTGAAAAACTGAGTTTAAATGTATTTGAGTAAGGTGTATGTAAACTTCCGACTTCAACTGTACCTCAATTACCTCATACCCCTGCACATCGACTCTGTACTGGTACTCCCTGTATATAGCCATGTTAGTTTTACTTGTTATTTGTTATTCCTTATTCACTGTGTATTTATTCCTCGTGTCACTATTTATATTTAAAAAAATATTGATCTTTATCTTTAACTCTGCGTTGGAAAAGAACCCCTAAGTAAGCATTTCACTGTTAGTCTACACCTGGTTTTTACAAAGTATGTGACAAATGCAATTTGATTTGATTTGTAAGTGGTGATAGTGGTAGTATATATAGTATACTGTAGTGATAGTGGTAGTTTATATAGTTTACTGTAGTGGTAGTGGTAGTATATATAGTATACTGCAGTGGTAGTATATATAGCATACTGTGGAGATAGTGGTAGTATATATAGTATACTGTAGTGATAGTGGTAGTTTATATAGTTTACTGTAGTGGTAGTGGTAGTATATATAGTATACTGTAGTGGTAGTATATATAGCATACTGTAGTGGTAGTGGTAGTATATATAGTACACTGTAGTGGTAGTGGTACTTTATATTGTATACCGTAGTGCTAGTGGTAGTATATATATTGTACTGTAGTGATAGTAGTAGTAGTACATATAGTATTCTGTAGTGGTTGTATATATAGTATACTGTAGTGATAGTGTTCAGTATATAAAGTGTACTGTAGTGATAGTGGTAGTATATATAGTGTACGTTAGTGTTAGCATATATAGTGAACTGTTGTGATATTGGTAGTATATACATTTTACACTGTAGTGATAGTGGTAGTAAATATAGTATAGTGTATTATAGTGGTACTATATATAGAATACTGTAGTGATAGTGGTAGTATATATAGTATACTGTAGTGATATTGGTAGTATATATAATATATTGTAGTGGTAGTACATATATATAGTATACTGTAATGATAGTGGTAGTATATATATTATACTGTACTAGTAGTGTATATAGTATACTGTATGTGATAGTGGTAGTATGTATAGCATACTGTAGTGATAGTATATATTATACTGTAGTGATAGTAGTAGTATATATATTATACTGTAATGGTAGTATATATAGTATACTGTAGTGGTAGTATATATAGTATATTAGAGTGATAATGGTAGTATATATAGTATGCTGTAGTGATAGTGGTAGGATGTATAGCATACTGTGGTGGTGGTAGTATATATAGTGTACTGTAGTATAGTGGTAGTATATATAGTACACTGTAGTGATAGTGGTAGTATATATAGTATACTGTAGTGATGGTGGTTGTATAAATAGTATACTGAAGTGATAGTGGTAGTATATATATTATATTGTAGTGGTAGTCGTAGTATATATAGTATACTGTAGTGGTAGTATATAGTATACTGTAGTGATAGTGGTAGTATATATAGTAGACTGTAGTGGTAGTATATAGTATACTGTGGTGATAGTGGTAGTATATATAGTGTATCGTAGTGGTAGTGGTAGTAAATATAGTATTCTGTAGTGATATTGGTAGTATATATAGTGTACTGTAGTATTAGTAAATATAGTATACTGTTGTGATAGTGGTAGTAAATAAAGTATATTGTAGTGGTAGTATATAAAGTATGCTGTAGTCACAGAGGTAGTATATATAGTGTACTGTAGTGATATTGGTAGTATATATAGTATACTGTAGTGATAGAGGTAGTATATTTGGTATACTGTAGTGATAGTGGTAATATATATAGTATACTGTAGTGGTAGTATATATAGTGTACTGTAGTGATTGTGGTAGTATATATAGTTTGCTGTAGTTATAATGGTATTATATATAGTGTACTTTATTGATGTTGGTGGTATATATAGTATACTGTAGTTGTCATGGTAGGTTATCTACTGTACTGTAGTGATAGTGGTAGTATATATAGTATACTGTAGTGATATTGGTAGTATATATAGTATACTGTAGTGGTAGTCTATATAGTGTACTGTAGCGATAGTGGTAGTATATATAGTATACTTAATGTGTTGTATACTCAGTGTATATGGAGTGTACTGAAGTGGTAGTGGTTGTGTATAGCACAGTGACTTTCAAAGCTTCTGACTGTCAACTCACAATGGCTGTGTCACCACCTCATCCATCAGACTCTGAGTGGCACAGAGAGACTGGCACTTACCTCAGGAGCACAGCAGCTGGGGCATGCCATGCCAACACAAGCACATGGACATATGCACACACACACACACACACACCCACACATGCATACACAAACAGACACGTGCACACATACACAGGCACTCTCTCACACATGCACACACGCACACACTCACGCACGCACGTACGCACACACACACACATATCCCTAATCACTGAATCCAGGTAAGTCTTAATGTGTTCCTGTTGATCGAATCCAGTAAGAGAATGATTACTTTTCCAGGTGTCGGTGTGCGCACTTCCATATCGCTGTGGAAACAACCCATTGTTGCTCGGCTGCTGAGACAGGAAGCACRTTTCACAACAACTCCTTGACACACACTCCAAGCATTGCCTGAACAACTCACACACTCTAATAAAAATGGCCAAAGACTCAAGCCACCCAAGACATGGACTGTTCTCCAGGCTCAGACAAACATACTCCTAAACAGCTTCTATCCCCTGGCCATCATCTACTGTTCTCCATCTCCCACAGACTATCCACACTGACTCTGCGCCCATCCACAGGTCTCTACCTACTCAGATACAACCTAAGCTGCTGCTAAAATGATTATTGATTAGATGTATTATTCCATTATGCTGCTGTTCATTGATTATTGATTACCATTAGTATCTATCTATTTATCCTGTTACTGGCCACTATTACTCCTGTTTGATTCTTGATTACCATTAGTATCTATCTATTTATCCTGTTTACTGGCCACTATTACTCCTGTTTACATGTATATATTACATTAGTATCTATTTATCCTGTTACTGGCCACTATTACTCCTGTTTACATGTATATATTACCATTAGTATCTATTTATCCTGTTACTGGCCACTATTACTCCTGTTCACATGTATATATTACCATTAGTATCTATTTATCCTGTTACTGGCCACTATTACTCCTGTTCACATGTATATATACCATTAGTATCTATTATCCTGTTACTGGCCACTATTACTCCTGTTCACATGTATATATTACCATTAGTATCTATTTTATCCTGTTACTGGTCACTATTACTCCTGTTTACATGTATATATTACCATTAGTATCTATTTACCCTGTTACTGGTCACTATTACTCCTGTTTACATGTATATATTACCATTAGTATATTACCATAAGTATTTAAGTGCCTTCAGAAAGTATTTACACCGCTTGGCTTACAAAGTGGGATTCAAATGTATTTAATTGTCGTTTTTTTGTCATCGATCTACACAAAATAATGTCAAAGTGGAATCAAATTTTAACGTTTAAAAAATAAAATGAAGGAAAATAAACCACCAGTATATCACAGGAGGAAGCTGAGGGAAGGATGACTCATAACAAAGATGGAAGTAAATGGAATGGCTTCCAACACATGGAAAACGTGTTGTTTACCTTTTAGTTTCAAATATTTTTGTTTACATTTTTCCCCACACCAAATACTAACATACACATACAAACAACAACTTACAGACGCACACAAACAGTGACTACATCTCCTCTGCCCAGACCCGCATGCTCACACCCTCATCCTAGTGCCTGCCACACCCGGACCTAGTGGCCTGGCACACCCCCAATCCTAGTGCCTGGCCAACCCCATCCCTAAGTGTTCTGACATTATTGTATTTGGAAGCATATTGTTTGGCAGCATTATTGTTTGGAATTATTATTGTTTGGCAAGCATTATTGTTTGGCAGCATTATTGTTTGGAAGCATTATTGTTTGGCAGCATTAATTGTTTGGCACATTATTGTTTGGAATTATTATTGTTGGCAGCATATTAATTGTTTGGCAGCATTATTGTTTGGCAGCATTATTGTTTGGAATATTATTGTTTGGCAGCATTATTGTTTGGACAAGCGATTATTGTTTGGAAGCATTATTGTTTGGCAGCATAATTGTTTGGAATTAATTATTGTTTTGGAGCATTATTGTTTTGGCAGCAATTATTGTTTGGAGCATTTAATTGTTTGGCAGCATTATTGTTTGGAATTTATATTGTTTGGCAGCATTATTGTTTGGAAGCATTATTGCTTGGAAGCATTATATTGTTTGGCAGCAATTATTATTGTTTGGCAGCATTATTGTTTTGGCAAGCATTATTGTTTGGAAGCACATTATTGCTTGGAAGCATTATTGTTGGCAGGCATTATTGTTTGGAATTTTATTGTTTGGCAGCATTATTGTTTTTGGACAGCATTATTGTTTGGAATCATATATTGTTTGGCAGCAATTATTGTTTTGGCAGCAATTAATTGTTTGCAGCATTATTGTTTGGAAGCATTATTCTTGAAGCTTAATTGTTTTTGCCAGCAATTATTGTTTGGAATTATTATTGT
>NC_036848.1:2363851-2365719 GCF_002910315.2 Salvelinus sp. IW2-2015
ACATGTATATATTACATTAGTATCTATTTATCCTGTTACTGGCCACTATTACTCCTGTTTACATGTATATATTACCATTAGTATCTATTATCCTGTTACTGGCACTATTATCCCTGTTCACATGTATATATTACCATTAGTATCTATTTATCTGTTACTGGCCACTATTACTCCTGTTCACATGTATATATTACCATTAGTATCTATTTATCCTGTTATCGCACCTTTACTCCTGTTCACATGTATATATTACCATTAGTATCTATTTACCTGTTACTGGTCCACTATTACTCCTGTTTACATGTATATATTACCATTAGTATCTATTTATCCTGTTACTGGTCACTATTACTCCTGTTACATGTATATATTACCATTAGTATATTTACCATAAGTATTTAAAGTGCCTTCAAGAAAGTATTTACACCGCTTGGCTTACAAAGTGGGATTCAAATGTATTTAATTGTCGTTTTTTTTGTCATCGATCTACACAAAATAATGTCAAAGTGGAATCAAATTTTAACGTTTAAAAAATAAAATGAAGGAAAATAAACCACCAGTATATCACAGGAGGAAGCTGAGGGAGGATGAACTCATACTACAGGATGATAATGGTTGGCAGCATTATTGTTTGGCAGCATTATTGTTTGGAAGCATTATTGTTTGGCAGCATTATTGTTTGGCAGCATTATTGTTTGGCAGCATTATTGCTTGCTACATGGCCTTAAATTATTCCAATTATTATTTTTTATTTTTTTTCCCAAGCCGATGCAGCTCGGCAGGGCTAAAAAGAGTTGTCTGTACTGAGGTACTACCGGTCATTATGTGTCAACCTGTCCCTTCAAGAGACCTAGCTCATTCGTTGGAGTGAGTACTCTGGTGGGCCTTAAAGATCATTTTTCGTCTCCCCTTGCTCGCCCCCCTTCTCCGTGCCATCCTGTGGTGGGGCGACCAGTCCAAGTCTCTCCAGGTACTCATCGACTCGGGGGCCGATGTGAGTCTCATGGATGTTACCCTGGCGTCCGAGCTGGGCATCCCCACTCAAACCCTCTCCATTCCCATGGGTGTTAAAGTCACGCCCTAATCTGTTTCACCTGTCCTTGTCTCCACCCCCGTATATTTGGCTTTGTGTTTAAGTTATTGTCCTGCTGAAAGGGGAACTTGTCTCCCAGTGTCTGTTGGAAAGCAGACTGAACCAAGTTTTCGTCTAGGATTTTGCCTGTGCTTAGCTCTATTCCATTTATTTTTATAAATAAAAACAACTTCCTATTCCTTGACGATACAAGCATACCCATAACATGATGAGGCCACCACCATGCTTGAAAATATGAAGAGTGGTACTCAGTGATGTGTTGTGTTGGATTTTCCCCAAACATAATGATTTGTACTCAGGACAAAAACTTTTTGCAGTATTACTTCAGTGCCTTATTGCAAACATGATGCATGTTTTGGAACATTTTTATTCTCTACAGACTTTGTTCTTTTCATTCTGTAATTGATGTAGTATTGTGGAGTAACTACAATGTTGTTGATCCATCCTCAGCTATCGCCTATCACAGCCATTAAACTCTGTAACTGTTTTAATCATCATTGGCCTCATGGCAAAATTCCTGAGCGGTTTCCTTCCTCTCTGTCAACTAAGTTAGGAAAGAGCGCCTGTATCTTTGTAATGACTGGGTGTATTGACGCACCATACAAAGTGTAATTAACAACTTCAACATGCTCAAAGGGATATTCAATGTCTGTTTTTTTTTAATACCCATCTACCACGACTAACGACTTGATTAGTGTAGTGTTAGCTGGCTACATAGTTGTCTTTGCTATCTTTGTATCTAAGATAATTGTGTAGCTTAGAGTTGGTTAGAGTA
>NC_036848.1:2371336-2376441 GCF_002910315.2 Salvelinus sp. IW2-2015
TAATTATTCGGTTAACTAGCCAGGCTATTTTCATCCACCGCGCTGCGCTGACCGTCTACCTTTACCTAGTCAACACTGCTAGCTAACACTGCTAGTTGCCACTGATCTCCGAATAGCAGACATGTAGAAACTCACACTACACAACTTACATTACACGGAGGACGACTTGATTAGCTAGTGTTTAGCTAGCTACATCGTGTCTTGCTGTCTTTGTATCAAGATATGTCTAGTGTTTTGCGAAAATTGTCGGAGCGTTTACCTAGCCAGCTACACGTTCAACAAAGTCAACAACGCAAGCCACTGCTAGCCAGCCTACTTCACCGCCAGCAGTACTATATCATTTTAGTCCAATAAGATTTTAGTCAATAAGATTTTATTTTTATTTTTGCAACGTAAGCTAACTTCCTGAACATTCGAGACGTGTAGTCCACTTGTCATTTAATCTCCTGTCATTAGCGTAGCCTCTTCTGTAAGCCAGTCAACTATGTGTCTGTCTATCCCTCTTCTCTCCTCTCTGCACAGACCATACAAACGCTTCACACCGCGTGGCCGCCGCCATTCTAACCTGGTGGTTCCAGCGCGCACGACCACTGTGGAGTTCCAGGTCTCGGGAAGCCTCTGGACCTGGCCGTTTATCTGCGGCCAACAAGGCAGAGTTCATTCAGCCTATGCGTCCCTCACAGTCCTCGACTACTTGGGACAATGACGGGAAACATGAATTACCAGCTAGGACAACACTGCTACTCCTACTGCTCTCGCCTCGTCTGCCACACTGGTTCTCCACACCCCGAGAAGCTTCCTGTCAGCGGGGCGGTGTGCACTGGATCCTCATCTTCCCAAGTGGACATTCTTCTCTTTCCCTGACCATCTGTCTATGGCGCCTCCTTATGAATTCGCATCTGTCACATAGTTAACCAGCTCCTTTCTAAGCTTAAACATCCTATATATTTTATCGCCCTCTCAGGTTCCCTTGGAGAGTTCATCAATGAGCGTTGCGCCCCTGATAAAGTTTCTTTCACTTGGAGATGGCTCACCTCTCACAGTTCTGGGTGGACTTTACCTCCCAACGTTCGCTTTGACCTCATGGTCCTCTCTGCCGTCCTGTCTTCCACTCTCTCCTCTTTTGACCTCACCCTCTCACCTTTCCCCGCCTCTCACAGGCAGGCAATGACGCTTACCGCTCATCTTTACTGATGCGTTCTTCCACTAATCTCACTGCAAGCTCCTCCGTCCAAGTCCCGACCACTACCTTGTATCCTTTTATCCTCTCGCTATCCTCTCACAGAATCCCTTAAACACCCCAACCCCGCTACAAAATCCGCAGCGTCCATGCCTGACTGCTGGTGATCCGCCGTCCCAACCTTCGCTCTCTCCCCCGCCTGACCTCTCCTCTTTCCATCCTAGTGCATCTCTCTCTCTGGGCTCAACTAACCTTCTCTAGCAACCGTATCTTCCTGATTCTGCCTCCTGAACCCTCCTTCTGCCTGCCCTTTCTGGATCCTGTGACTCTTACTATGTCCTCTAATTCCCTCTCAGGGCCGGCTCATGTAGGTCGTCTTACCCCTGCTTTGTGCTCCCCTGGCGTCGAAGGAATACGTGCTTCCACTGGTCTGTCAAGTTGTGAGCTTCACAGGAATGTTACTGGTAGGCTTGTGCCGGGCCAGTATGTTAAGTATTTGGTGTGGGGAAAAAGGTAAAGCAGACAGGTCAGCGGAGTCAATCACCACCTTCCGGAGACACCTGAAACCCCACCTCTTTAAGGAATACCTAGGATAGGATAAAGTAATCCTCCTAACCCCCCCTCCCCCTTAAAAGAGTTAGATGCACTATTGTAAAGTGGTTGTTCCACTGGATATCATAAGGTGAATGCACCAATTTGTAAGTCGCTCTGGATAAGAGCGTCTGCTAAATGACTTAAATGTAAACGTAAATGTACCAATAGATGGCCTTCTTTTCGAGGCATTGGAAAACCTCCCTGGTCTTTTTGGTTGAAACTGAACTTAAAATTCACTGCTCGACTGAGGGACCTTACAAATAATTGTATGTGTGGGGTACAGAGATGGGTTAGTCGTTTAAAAATCCTGTTAAACACCATTATTGCGCACAGAGTGAGTCCACTCAACTTATGTGACTTACTCCTGAACGTATTTAGGCTTTCCATAACAAAAGGTTTGAATACTTAATGACTCAGTACATTTCAGCGTTACATTTTTTATGAATTTGTAAACATGTGTAAAATCATTTTACTTTGGGGTATTGTGTGTACATCAGTAATGCAACATCTCCATTCAATCCATTTTGAATTCAGGCTGTAACACAACTGTAATGCTCGTCGTTAGGTGGAAGAGAGGAGGACCAAATTGCAGCGTGGTACGTTTCCATATTTATTGGAATACTTAACAACATGAACAAAACAATAAACAGAAAATGAAACTAACGACGCTACAGACCTGAACATGTGAACATAGAGACAACGAAGAACGCAATGAACAGGAACAATCACCCACAAACAAACAGTGAGAATAGCCTACCTAAATATGGTTCCCAATCAGAGACAATGTAAAACACCTGCCTCTAATTGAGAACCATTTCAGGCTAGACAATAAACCCAACATAGAAACACATAACATAGAATGCCCACCCAGCTCACGTCCTGACCAACTAAACAAGACTGAACAAAGGAAATAAGGTCAGGAACGTGACAGTTTGACATGTTTCTACGGACTGTTATGGAAATTTTGGACATTTCGTCAGGTTTTAGTGAACGAGCTTCCCTGACGTTGTGTCAAGGCTGTGAATACTTTCTGAAGGCACTGTATCTATTCCTGCTACCAGTCACTTTTCAGCCCTGTTTACCTGTATATCCTGCTACCAGTCACTTTTCAGCCCTGTTTACCTGTATATCCTGCTACCAGTCATACGACACAGCACACCCACCACGACAGGTATTTCAACAGACCACACACACACACACCAACTTATCACAACACACACCAAACACAACACAGACACACACTGAATAATCACTGTACAACTCAGAATAGTTTGACAAAAATTCTGTCAAAGCCTTTTACAGTTTCAGAACGATAGCAGATGTTTACGCCTGAGCTATATGGCACTGCGTCCTTCTTAAGATGGTTGTTCCAGTTTCCAAGTCTGCATCGATTCCAAACGGGCACAAGCACTCTCCCTATTGCTCAACATATGGTTTGCAGAACACTTGAGACACTCGCGACTAAGATGTCGTTCGCCTCATGTTCAGCTGAATTTCTGGCTTCAACCAGTTCTCCCTCCCGTTACCGAATATTCCTGCCAAAAGAATCAGAAAAAAGAGACAAATGGGAATCTTTAGACTTTTACTCGTGTAAAGTGTACTAACAATTAACTCACTGAGACAAGACTGTTTTTATTTTACTTTTGAGTCAGCAATTTCAGATCCAGCAACAATTGACTGTTAGGGGACCCCTTTAACCATTTACAGACCACCCCTCTCATCATCTCTAGGACCCTCTACACCCTCTGCATTCCAGAGGGGGTCCCTAAACCAACAAAGACCCACATCAATAGCCAGGCCCTCAGGCTGGGGGAAGCAGGTCGCCCACACACACACACAACACGCACGCACAGACATACAGTCTTGTAAAACTAACACACACACACATACACACACTAGCGCAGCAGCACATCAGCATCCGGACAGGAGGTGATTTCACTGTCTGAGTAACAGTTGGTTGAGTCTGGCAATGAGTCCATAGACTAAACCAGACCATTAAGCCAGGCAATGTTATGTTACACAGCACCAACGCATTGTTGTTTAGCCACAGGTATTTACTGTACGGGGCTGCTGTGAGCTCTAAAACATCACCTCTGTGGGTGTTGGTATTCGGCGTGTCAGTGGTGGGAAGGATTAAAGTGTTATAGTATAGTGTGGTGTGTTGTGTTGTGTGTGTGTGTGTGTTGCGTGTGTGTGTGGTGTTGTGTGTGTGTGTGTGTTGTGTGTGTGTGTGTGTGTGTGTTGTGTGTGTGTGTGTGTGTGTGTGTGTGGTGTTGGTGTGTGTGTGTGTGTGTTGTGTGGGTGTGTGTGGTGTGTGTGTGTGTGTGAGCGTGTGTGTGTAGTAGAGTTGCTTCATATGTTACATTAGTAGGCAGCGGTCTCTGAGCAATGCCATCTGTTTGGTTGTGTGACTAATGCTGGTGGTGGTGTAGTGGAATGATGCGGTGTACTCTCAGATACAGGTGTCCCAACTCATCTGCTCCCCAAAGGCTTCCTGGTTCCTGTTCCTGGCTAGAGTGCAGCAGGTTCATGTCCCTCCCCACCACCCATCTGTAACCAGCCACTTAGTAATGTATCGTCTGATTGATGATCAGTCAGAGCACCTGATGGGGTCCTGTCATCATAACTGCATAGTCTTATAGCTTCAAGATACTGTATATCAAAGGAGAACAGCCCGAGAACTACACCTAGTTTACTGTAGATCAAAGGAGAACAGCCGAGAATACAGTTTACTGTAGATCAAAGGAGAACAGCCAAGGAAACACAGGATTACTGTAGATCAAAGGAGAACAGCAGAGAATTCACTAGATTACTGTAGATCAGAGGAAGAACAGCTGAGAATACACTAGTTAACTGTAGATCAAAGGAGAACAGGTGAGAATACAGCTAGATTACTGTTGATCAAAGCACGAAACAGCGCGAGAACATCATTTTTTTGTTTTACTGTAGATCAAACGGAGAACAGCCGAGGAACACACTAGAAGTTACTGTAATCAAAGGAGAACAGCCGAGGAATCACCTAAGTACTGTAAGATCAATAGAGAAACAGCCGAGAATAACTAGATTACTGTAATCGAAAGGAGAAACACGCCGATGAAACATAGATACTGGTAGATAAAGGAGACCAGCCGAGAATATCACTAAGATTACTGTAAGATCAAAGGAGAACACCAGAGAAACACTAGATACTGTAGAATCAAAGGAGAAGCAGCCGATATACAGCTAGATTACTGTAACATGATCTCAAAGAGAAACAGCCGAGAAATACACTAGATTACTGTAAATCAATGAAGGAGAAACAGGCCCGAGAAATAGCACTAAGAATTTTGTT
>NC_036848.1:2376466-2384441 GCF_002910315.2 Salvelinus sp. IW2-2015
CAGTCCACTTTTTCAAGCCCTGTTTACCTGTATAAGTGCTGCTACCAGTCACTTTCCGAGCCTCTGTTTAATCTTATAGTCCTGTTGCCTAGGTCACCTTAACCCCTATAACATATCTACCTCCATCACTCCAGTAATCACTGCACATTGTAAAAATATGGTACAGCTGAACTGCGCTGTATATAGTCACCTTACCCTATACATATCTACCTCCATCACTTCCAGTACAAAGACTGCAAGTTGTAAATATGGTAGCAGGACTGACTGCCCTGTATATCGTCACCTTACTCCGCGTTATACATATCTATACCTTCATCATCCAGTACTCCTGCAACAGTTGTAAATATGGTACAAGCCGAACTAGACTGGACCCTGGTATATATGTCACCTTACCCCTATACAATATCTACCCTCCATTTTCACTCCGTATCCCTGCAACCAATGTTAAATATGGTAATTGGAACAAACTTTTTACCACATTTAACTCTACTTTTACTTTATGTGTTTTCATATTTTTTAATTCTTCTTTCTCGTGTGCTTTTTTCTAGTATACATTGTTATGAATTTTGCATTGTTGGGTTTTGAGTTTGCGCAAGAGTAGGCCCATTTCACTGGTAACTTGTGCATGTGACATTAACACTTGGAGAGCCTGAAAGAGAACTCACCCAGAATGATAGAAAGTGTGTGCTAAAGGTCAATGCTGCCACCTACTGGAGTCTTTGGCCAGAAGCAACATGGTCAATCATGTGCAGGTCAATTTTACAAGTATCATCCTTGTGGTGTAGACACGAATTAGCAAAGAGATGGAACTCTTAAGTAACACTTGAATTTTAAGGGGTCCTGTATTACAATTGTAGATTACAAATGTTTAATTACACTGGTAACAAGTATTGTGAATAAATTGTAACAATTCATGAAGTATACATGTCTGCAATAATCAGTGGCTCCCCAGGGGGGTCTGTAAAAACATTTTTAGGTGTTAATTGCAGTCAGCACATTACAGGGGTGTAACAACGAATGCTTGTTACCGTAGCGGTGCTTTGTGTTACAAATGTTAGAAGTTTATCTGGTAGCAATCCCAACACACCAATATTAAGCCAGTGAATAATGTTAGCCAGTTGAAACCTCACCTCGTTGACAACAACTATCTGCAATAGAAAGCCTGGGGTCTGCATGCCAAGCACAGTGGTCAAGATGGGTTCACAAACTGTTCAACATGAACAAAAAACTTACAAAACCTCACTTTGGGGTCAAATCTTTTAACCAATCAAGATTACATTGTTTCTTAGACAGCAATTCAATAAACAGCTGTGGTTAACAATTATGAGATAGTGCATTCGTGCTTGCCAAATTGTACGCTGATTAAGCTTGGCTGAATAATGGTTTTATACACTTAGACACAAAAAATATAAACGCAACTATGAAGTGTGGTCCCAATGTTTCAGAGCTAAATAAAACCACTTACGAGAAATGTTTCCATACACACAAGAAGCTTATTTCTCTCAAAATGTGGGGGAACAAATTTGTTTACATGCCTGTTAGTGAGCATTGTTATATTTTGTCAAGATAATCCATTCCATCGCCTGAACAGGGTGTGGCAATCGTCAAAGAAGCCGAATTAGAAGGCATGATCATTACACAGATGGCACCTGTGGTGCTGGGAGACAATAAAAGGTCACCTAAAATGTGCAGTTTTGTCACACAACACATGCCCAGATGTCGTCAAGTTTTGAGGGAGCGTGCAAATTGGCATGCCTGGACTGCCAGGAATGTTCACGGGCAGAGGGCTGTTGCCAGATAATTTTAAGTGTTAATTTCTCTAAACTCACTAAGCCCCTTCAAACGTCAAAATTTTAAAGAATTTGGCAGTAACGTTCAATCCAGGACTCAACAACCGCAGACCACGTGTAACCACGCCCAGCCAGAACTCCACAGTAGCTAGCTAGCTAGTTTTCTTTAAACCATGGACCCAGCTTAGCTAGCGACCTAGATAGGCCTGGGCAAAATTTGCTATGGTTGCTACTCGCTTAGCTTAAATATCTAGCTCACGGTTAGCTGGGCTCAATGGTCTTATCGTCCTGTGAACCTTGTTCTCAGGGTATTCATCCCACATCGATATTACGCCTGAGATCCCCAGCCAATGTTAATGGTTAGCTAGCTAGCTAGCTACTTGTGTAGAACACAAGACTATAATTCCTAAGCTGGATAACACAAACAACTAGCTCAGGCCTAACTAGCGATATGCTAAACTCATACAGAAATCATAATGATGATGATAACTGGGGTAATGTATAGTATCTACACTACCATTCAAAAAGTTTGGGGTCACTTAGATAATTTCCTTGTTTTTGAAAGATAATCTATGTTTTTTTTTGGTCCATTAAACATACAATTTGAATCGCCGAATACAGTGTAGACACCTTGTTAATGGTTGTAAATGACTATTGTAGCTGGAAACTACATTTTTTGTATGGAATATCCTACATAGGCCGTACAGAGGCCAATTATCAGACAACCATCACTTCTGTGGTTCCAATTGGCACCGTTGTGTAGCTTAAATCAAGTTTATAAGTTTATTAATGGCTTATTGATGACATTAGAAAAACCCTTTTTTGCATGAATGTTAGGCACAGCTGAAAACTGTTTGTACTGTTAAGAAGCAATACAAAACTGGCCTTCTTTAGACGAGTTGAGTATCTGGAGCAATTCAGCATTTGTGGTTTTGATTACAGGATCAAAATGGCAAGAAACAAATAACTTTCTTCTGAATACTCCTCAGTTTATTCTTGTTCTGAGAAATGAAGGCTCTTCCATGCGAGAAATTGCCAAGCCGAAACTGAAGATCTTCGTACAGACGCTGTGTACTACTCCCTTCAACAGAACCAAGCGCAAACTGTCCTCTACCACAGAATGGAAAGAGAGGGGGAGGTACCCACCGGTGCAGCAACTGGAGCAATCGCCACGTACATATCGAGTGTCTAGTTTATGAGAAACCGACGCCATCAGCAAGTCGTCAACGTGGCAAGCCTTCATTAATTGTACCGCGCAAAACACCAGTCGTCAAGGACGTCTAAACAAGTGAGCGTGGAGGCGACTGTCCGGTGATGGGCTGGCACGTTGAAGTCGCGTCGACCAATTGTTTCAACAATTGGTTTTTTGTACAAAGGATAGAATTTTGGAGGTGTCTGATAAATTTAGATTTTTCAAGCGTCGGCTTACCTCAGCGATACAGAGCAGTGGCGCTTTCGGTCCGCTCATGTTGCTGCTCGCAAAGTCCAAAACTCCAAACCTACAACCGTAATATTTATGGGCCAAAATTACCAGAGGAGTGATGACTGGCTACGTCGAGCGTAAGAATTCCCTTTTCCAAGCTAAGTACGGAGGGTGCGTCTATAGACACGCCATAACCAACAGAAACGAAGATGCTGTGGAACTATCCATCCACCTGGCAATGCTGAGTGCGAGAAATAGTGGTTTTAGTCTGGATGCTAATTTCTAGAAAGCCAAGAAGAAAAAAACTATTTAACACAGATAGGAAGCAACAAGAAATCAAGTCATTAACAAATGAATACTAAGGTTTTACTTTATGGGGAGTTTGTGTTTGTCTGAATGCTGACTTAAGGCTGCCCAGGCTTTGCTGAGACAGACCCAGAATAGTAACAGCAGACTTCAATGTAGCCCAGAAAAGAGCACTAGTTCCTCAATTAGTTATGCCAGTCGACAAATAATCCTGATGTTGGTATTCAGTCTGGTGTTAGTTCTGTAATGAACCCTGTGTAGTGATCCTAGTTGTTTACAGCCTGTGTTCGTAATGGCCTGACTCAGTGAAACGACCTGTCCTGGTTTGGTTCATAGATGCCTTGCTGATAAAATCTTTGTGAATGAGCAGCCTTCCTTCAGTGAGACTGCCTGCTCTCGTAAGAGTGGTTTTGATCACGCCTGCTGACCTTTATAGTTCGCTTTTTTATGTCGTCTAATTTACGGACTTGGTGTGGGTCAGGTGCGTGAGTTTGGGGTGGGCGCAGTTCTAGTGTGTGGTGTTATTTCTGTCGTGTTTTCTACTATTCAATGTGTTTGGGCCCTGGTATGGTTCCATCAGATAGCAGCTGTCTATGTCGTGTGTTCTGATGTGAGAAGCCATCACTTAGGTAGGCCTTTTCCAACAGGGGTGTTTGTGTGTAGTTGTTTTCGTGTTGGTAGTGTCCTGCACCAGCCAGAACTGTTTCGTGAGGTGTCGTGGTCTATTTTTTTGTTATTGTCTGTGTTCCATGGGAAAATAAATTGGAACACGTAACCACGCTGCATCCTCGGTCCCTGGGCTCACTCCGAACAGCCGTTACAGGAACTAGGCACCCGAACCAAAGGGACCAAGTCAGCGTGGTGAAAGGGACGATCAAAGGAGAACAGCCGAGAATACACTAGATTACTGTAGATCAAAGGAGAACGGCTGTGGATATACTAGATTACTGTAGATCGAAAGGAGAACAGCTGTGGATATACTGGATTACTGTAGATCAAAGGGAGAACAACTGTGGATGTACTAGATTACTGTAGCTGGGTAGCTTTCCAGCTGGGTAGCCAGGTCTGCTTGTGATTTTGTCATTGGCATGAACCCATGTGGAGACAATTCGTGGAAAGAGAAAATGTTCTTAAATTAAACTTAAGTTACTTAAGGAGAACAGTGGGAACTCTTCAGAACGCTTGCAAGGACTGGCTATACATCTTGAAGGTGACCCTTGGCCAGGATACAGGTGCTCTGGTTGAAAGGAGTAGCTGAAGGGTGGGAGGAGAGGAGGGGTGAAAAGGAGGGTGAGGGGAGGGGAAGACAAATATTATCCTTTCTATAATTACAGCCAGTGACTGAAAGGCCTAAAGGACACAGTAGTGTTGTCGTCCCAGACCGGTCTCTCTTAAGTATCACTACAATATGAGGCCACGCTGACACATTTCATACAGGAAGTAAACCAGATAGCTATATAAATGGTGACCTTAACTATCAAGGTGAAGCCTAGGACATTAGTATAGAAATGTTATTCATCTATAATAACAGATAAGAGGGCTTGAGGTTAAGAAACACTTAATCTTAAACACCTCAGATCTTGAGTAAGATGACCTTCTTCCAATCCAAAACAACTGACCCTAAACTGACATCAGATCAGTGTTCTTGCGTCATGATTCTGAGTTTAAATCACTCATCAGTGTATAGATAGCAGCTGATATGGATGAATATGAGCTATAGGCTGCGTTTACACAGGCAGCCCAATTCTGATCTTTTGCCCAATTATTGGTGAAAGATCTGATCTGATTGGTCAAAGGACCAATTAATGGAAAACATATCAGAATTGGGCTGCCTGTGTAAATGCAGCCTCAGTGACACAGACAAAGCATAATAAATACAATGACTTTGTGAATTCTGAGAAAAAAATACTTTATTTTCAGAGAAAAAAATGAACACTTTTTGACTAGAAATCACTTCAAAACTGCAGGTTGTTTCCAGTATGTTTTTCTTGAGGAGGGTTATTTGTTTTTAAAATGAATTCACATTTTATCATGATCTTAGCATGGATCTCAGTGTATATTACCATACAGTAAATCACTGAGTATATCCCTAACCACACCCATCATGCTAAAACAAAACAACACAACTAACTGGCATGGTAACATAAATAAATCATTGAAATTGGAGATAACATTTTTGGAGATTAATGTCCAACTTGTTTCTCAAAGACAATAAAAATTTCACCACTTGTGTGTGTTTTTATGTCCCAACATTCGCTACAGTGGCTGGACTCGACAAGGCACCAGAGTTTACGTTGGATCTATTCCACATCCTGATTGTAATACAGAAAAATCTAAACTGGATTCTAGATTTTAAACATTCATTTGACATATTTCCTATATTTTGGGATTCTAGAGTAGGTTCTATTAAATTCACTTCTATGTCTGGATGTTTTGCATGTCTTCTTCACAGAGTCAAACACAGAAGACCAATGCAACCACGTCATAATGGTACAGAAAGAGAGACCTGTCAGTGGTCCATTGGTGGAATACACCACAGAGCTGTTTAATCAATCAATTAATAAGTCAATCAATCAACCAACCAAGCACAGTGGTGTGTGTTCTCAGCAGCCTGTAACCAGAGTGCCGATACATCAAAGTCAGCAATCAGGTATCCCTATGAGACCAAGAGGACACTTACTTTGAATGTCTATTTCTCCAAAATTACTGTACATTTTTTAAATACTTTTATCTTAAATTTTTATCAATAAATATGCTTTAACATTTAAATATAAAAACACAATGATGACCTTATAGATAATCTTTACAAACTGGCAGTGCATCTTGGGTGGACGAAGCAGTTAAATATCTGCATAAATACAGCAACATCAACACATTAATAAATACATTAAAAGAGAAGTATATGGTATAAATTAAAGTTTTACAGTACACTAGAAAATGACAACGAACGAACATGTGCAGGAAAATACAAATGTTGATTGGTAAAAACAACACTCCTGTTGAAGAAAGACCAGGGTTCTCTCTGTTTCTGGCAGATGAAGAGAAGATGGTGTCCTTTCAGTCTGAGACTCCTGGTAGTCTTTTTAACAAGAAGCAGCACTGAGTCCAGGGACGTTTCCGCAAAGCATCTCAGAGAAGGAGTGCTGATCTAAGGTCTGTCCATATAATCTTATTCATTATGATCTAAAGGCTCCTTCTCTGAGATGCTTTGTGGATACGGGCCCAGAAACGTTCCTCCTTTTCCTCTCAGCTTCCATATGCTCATCACAACTTCAGTCTTTTCTCCCAGCCAATCAGAGTTCCAGTTTTAGGCAGGCTCTCTCCTGATAGGTGGCAGGGACTACCTCAGAATCCTGAGCTACCCAATCACATCTGTCCATCAGTGAAAAGGGATGGGGCTATATGTACAGGTCACGCCCATCCAGTCCCCCTTCTCTTCCATACCTTCCAAGTCTCTCTGGGTTCACTCTTGGCTTTTTTTCCACTTCTTCTTTTTTATTTTGAGGTAGAATTTCCCTATCCTGTCCTGAAATAAAAGAGGGAGAAACAATGAGCAATCAAGTTTCCTTCAACACTCAGATCGTGTGAAAACAAAACCAAAACTCATCTTTCATCAATCTAAATCCAGCCTCTGTTTCACATTCATACTGTAATAATGTACAGTAATGTTGAGGTTTCACTTTCTGTCTGACTCCTATCAATTTAGGAGAGGAAATAACATTTCTGTTCAGGACTTGAAAGTAGAGGAGGTTTCCTTGGTAACTCACCCTTCTCTCCAGCTCTTCAGTGGTTGGGTGCTGACCCCAGTTTCACCTTCTCCTCATTCTCTACATCGTACGCTCCTCGCTTGTGAAACCTGTAGAAAAACATCAACATAGTTAAGACCTGTGGATCCTGGAACTGTTTTGAAACAACAACAAAAACACCTGTGGTGGGAACAATAACGCTACACTTTGACCATGTTGAACTATGACCATGTTGAACTACGACCATGTTGATCCATGACCATGTTGAACTATGACCATGTTGAACTATGACCATGTTGAACTATGACCATGTTGAACTATGACCATGTTGAACTATGACCATGTTGAACTCCATGACCGTGTTGAAACTATGACCAATGTTGACTATGGACCATGTTGATCCATGACCATGTTGAAATATGACCATGTTGAAATATTGACCTATTGTTGAACTATGAACCATGTTGAACTAATGAACCATGTTGATACATGACCATTCGTGAACTATGACCATCACGTTTGATCCATGACCATGTTTTTGAACTATGACGTCATGTTGATCCCATGACCATGTTGATCCATGACCATGCCCCTGTTTGGATCATGACCATGAAGGGGAGTTGAACTATGACGATGAGTTATGACATGACAGACATGACCAATGTTTTGAGGAGGCTATTGACCATGAGTCGAATCTATGACGGATGGGT
>NC_036848.1:2384938-2433082 GCF_002910315.2 Salvelinus sp. IW2-2015
CTTGCCTATACCATCCCTCTGTTATACAGCATGCCTCTGGTTCTATCATCCCCTGTGTTATACAGCTGCTCTGGTTCTATACATCCCCTGTGTTATACAGCTGCTCTGCTTCTATACATCCCCTGTGTTATACAGCTGCTCTGATTCTACTGACCTGAGCACCAGCAGCAGGCCTATGATGGTTAGACAGAGAGAAGACAACACCACTGCCACCACAGCCAGAGCTGTGGTCCTGCTGTATCCTCCCACGTCCCTCCCCTCTGAAGCCAGCGTGAACAGGTGACACCGCTCCCCAGAGTAACTGGGACGACATCTGCACAAGGAGAGAGAGAGAGAGAGGGACAGGGGTGAGATGTGATTCATGCAACATGCAGTACAGCAGGCATATTGTTATTCTGGAGAGAGATAGAGCGACAGAGCGAGTTAGAGAAAGAGAAAGGGAGAGATTGAGAGAGAAAGAGAGATAGAGGTATTTCTTACATGCATGATGGAGCTTTGATGTCCCTCAGGTAATGACAGCTGCCATGGATACAGAAGTTCTTATACTTCTTCAGACAAGGGTTCCTCTTTTTTCCTTTTCCCTTCTTCCTCCCCTTTCCTCCTCTCCTCCTCTTCCCCTCACTCCTCTCAGCTTCCAGGATGGCCGATGGGTCTTTAGGTTTAGTCGACAATGCAACTAAAAAAGAAAAGAGCACAGACAAGAAATGTTAATCAACTGAATCCATGGACCTAGCCAACACATCTCATAGAATACAGGTTTTATTGTACACCAGATAGGTGCAGTGAAATGTGTTGTTTTACAGGGTCAGCCATAGTAGTATGATAGGTGCAGTGAAATGTGTTGTTTTACAGGGTCAGCCATAGTAGCACAGCGCCTCTGCCGCAAATTAGGGTTATTGGCCCAACGCTCTAACCACTAGGCTACCTGGTCCATAAAGTAAATGTAACTATTGGTTGCATAGGAACAGTTGTTAAAATGGAACTGACAATCTACCAGTTAAGCCAATGAATGATAGTGCCATAAATCATGTTTATAATGGCTATTCTAATACATGTGTCAGTGAGGATTCCAGAACATATAAACAATAGGATGGTGACTTACAACAGAGCAATAAACAAACATAAATCACAGCGCGTTATTAAATACCTCGAGGTAATTCCACCCCATAGTCCCCTGATGCATCTTCGTCGTCTTCATGGTAGTAATCATAGTACTCCTCATCCTCTTCCTCGCTTCCATCCTCCTCCAACACTGGACCCTCCACTCCGTGCTTACTCTTCTCCATCCCTCCCTCCATCCTTCTGTCGCTCAGGACATCCAACAGGTTTATAACTGCTGTGTGCTGCGACCTCTCATTCTCATACCTGTCCACCACAGCTCCACTCACCAACCTCGACACCACTGGAAAACACAAGGAATCACAAGATTAAACTTTGGCCATTATTGATGCTACACCATTCACATATCTGTAGTTCAGATATGTAGATTCCGACTGACACTGTGAGGAGTTAACCCAGGGAGCAACACTGGGTGAAAATACATCATTTCAATGGAAAGAAAAGCTTGTGTTTCCAGTGAGCAAAAACTGCTTGAAAATAAGTCATTTCAACCAGTTTTGGCTCACTGGAAACACAAGCTGTTCTTTCCAACACAGTAATTTATTCAGGTGCCAAGAAAATGGAGGGGTTTGAGTGGGCAAGTTGAAACATGTCTCTAGACTGAGAGCCCTGCACGAGGCCCCATGGCCCCTCCAGGTGAGCCTATAAAACTGGATAGTTGAATTTCAGCTCCAAGAACTGAGGCACCCATAAACATCATGCATGTACAGTATTCTGTACAGGAGAGACTATAATCCTGCTTGGCTATGGTACACAAAATGTTGCATAGACAGACAGTTAGCTAATGTACAAGAATATGAGTTAAAAATAAGTATATCCAGTTACATAAAGCATGTTTTAAAATAGAAAGATGACCACACTTCGTTCTTGAATAGCATAGGCCTACACCTTATGAAAATCGTTGACTCTTCTTTTAAAAGTTTAGGAGACTTGCTCAGAAGGTCATGCTTGAGAAGTTCACACTCTTTTACAGTCAACAAGTGTAACTACACGACATGTCTCTTATGAATAAGAAATAGACCATTTAGGAGGAATGAAGTCTAGGATAAACTATTACCACCAACAGTCTATTCAATGTTAAAGTATAAACGCTACAGAAAAGGAACTATATAATCTGACCTGATATATACAAGTGTAATTTGACACTAACCAAAAGCATGGACGAGCAGGAGCGCAACTCGTAGAATCCTCATGTCTTCAAACTTCAATCACCACCAACTGTAATTCTGTAAAAAGCACTGTATGTCGTTTTCCTTTCTCTTGTCCACGTAGTCAATATTTGTTCTCCTGAAACGTTCCTGCCTATTCCTTCGGTTCTCAGTGCGACTTTCTTATTCAAGATGCCGGGCGCGTCTCGGGTAGCCGTTGCGCACTCAAACACAGCCTTTGCCTATTGGGGAAGAGTGGAAGGAGCGCCAGACTAGAGGCGTCACGATTTATATAGCCTGCCTCGACCACGCCTATACAGTAGACATACCTATTACAACATGTTTATATGCTATACACCTTATTATAATGGTTAATACTTACAGTGGTTGAAACCATACATGGGTTATACAGTTACAACAAACTAATGTGGGCTAAATGATCATGTGTCTAATTTGTTGACTCTTTAGGCATTTTACTTAGAAAAATAACATAAAAAGTGCATTGCTTAACATTATATTGCTGATATGATTATATTGTGTCTCTTTCTGTATCATTTGAATGAAAGTGAATAAAGGACTTACGAAAGGTTATCATTAGACCTGTGACTACATTAATAGAAAACGCATGCAAATTATGACATTTAGGGTCCGTTTACCAGGCACAGTTTAATAAGCCTGGTCCTGGACTAAAATCCATGTTCAATGAAGATTATCTATTGAAATATCTACTTAGTCAGGACAAGACTTAATCTATAACTGGGAAAACAGCTAAACATGTTTGAAACTGGTTTAAATAATAACATGATGTCAACCAAAAGCCACTGATCTAAATGGACTTCTAGGTCTGTAACTTCAGCTGTTTCATCATAGGCCTTCACGCGCAATGGAGACACACCTGAAGGACACGGGACAATATCAATAGTGACATCTAGTGTTGTGAAATGGCTACACATCTATAACCTCGTAAACATTAGCTGTTGTACCCAATACCTAGCTTATTTTTATTAAAATGTTTCATTATATAAACATGAATGTCCCTGTATTCATGCGTAATATTGGTATTATTGTTGCAATGAAAATATATATATAATAATAATAATAATAATGAAAATACAAATACTTAGCCTCGCTTAAATATGGAAAGAAACACTTCAAATAATGCGAAGTGAATTAAAAAAACACCGAGAATCATAAATTGATTACTTTGGACTTTTCGCAAGCATCATAGGCGACTGCTCAGGCCTTGTGTCACGTGTTTCATTATGAAAAAATGGCCGACGGGGTAAGTGAAACAAACACAGCTGCTGAGGAAAGCGACGCCAAAGAAGAGGACCCCAAAGTTTTGGAAGTTCTTCCAGACAGCCACCCTGTTGGCGTTAGCAGCGATGATGAGACTTCAAAAGACAAACCGGCGACCGAGAGCAACTGGTCAACACCGATCCTGTCGCTGGCACGGAAGGCAACCGAGACGATCAGCAGTGGGGTCAGCTACGGTGCAGCTTTGAGAAACGCCACATCTTCGGGATCTGCCGCGAGCTCTCCGAAGTGTCCGACTAAACAAAACTCTACCGAGAATGACACCAACGCTAACCAATACCTACCAGGTACGTAACAAGATTATTGTATTGCACGCCAATGTGGAGGTATATAAACTTAGTAGGTAGTTTAGTGCTGAACCAGTGACTTCCCTCTTCTGTATCTCAACCGTCATTAGCTGTAAACACAATACATCAGAATGGCATGTTCCAACATCATAAATATAGACGACTGTATTCTAACAGTCTATATTTGTCCGTGGTCATTTCTTAATGTGCTTTTTTAAATTACTTTTGCACCGGAAACTCCTCCTTTCCTCTCTTTCTCTCCTGTCGTTCTCTCTTAATTTCTCTTTCTTTGTCTCCCTCTCTATTTGTAGCGGTGAAGGACTATATGGCTGTGGAGCGCTCCAACCTGTTCAGTATGATGAAGCTGAGTATTAAGGGCCTGATCCAGTCTTCTCTGAGTCTGGGCAGAACCCTGGACTCTGACTACCCTCCTCTGCAGCAGTTCTTTGTGGTTCTGGAGCAGTGCCTCAAACACGGACTGAAAGGTGAGACTTGCTCTAGAACAGGGGTGACCGGACAACCCTCAGTCTGGAGCGCTACTAGGTGTGTTTCAGACTTTTGTCAGGGTCTTGATTAGCTGAATCAGGTGTGCTACTGTGGGGCTGGTATTGAAAGCCTGCACAACCAAGTTGGAGACTTAGTTGTTTTCGCCCTTTAAAACTTCTTATGGCTGCAATCCCGTTAACGGGATGATATGACAACAGCCAGTGAAAGTGCAGGGCGCCAAATTCAAACAGCAGAAATCTCATAATTAAAATTCCTCAAACAAAAATGTATCTTATACCATTTTAAAGGTAATCTTGTTGTTAATCCCACCAAAGTGTCCGATTTCAAATAGGCTTTACAGCGAAAGCACCACAAACGATTATGTTAGGTCACGGCAAAATCACAGAAAAACACAGTAATTTTTCCAGCCAAAGACAGGAGTCACAAAAAGCAGAAATAGAGATAAAATGAATCACTAACCTTTGATGATCTTCATCAGATGACACTCATAGGACTTCATGTTACACAATACATATATGTTTTGTTCGATAAAGCTCATATTTATATCCAAAAACCTCAGTTTACATTGGCGCCATGTTCAGAAATGCCTCCAAAATATCCGGAGAAATTGCAGAGAGCCACGTCAAATAACATAAATACTCATCATAAACTTTGATGAAAGATACATGTTTTACATAGAATTAAAGATACACTTGTTCTTAATGCAATCGCTGTGTCAGATTTCAAAAAGATTTACGGCAAAAGCACAATATTCAATCATCTGAGAACAGCGTTCAGCCACAAAAGGAACCCATACAGTTACCCGCCAAATTGTGCAGTCAACAAAACTCATAAAAAGCATTATAAATCTTCACTTACCTTTGCTGATCTTTGTCGGAATGCACTCCCAGGACTCCCACTTCCACAAGAAATGTTAGTTTTGTTCGGTAATGTCCATCATTTATGTCCAAATAGCTATTTTTGTTAGCGTGTTTGGTAAACAAATCCAAAGTCAGAAAGCGCGTTCACTAAAAGCTGACGAAATGTCAAAAAGTTCCGTAACAGTCAGTAGAAACATGTCAAACGATGTATTGAATCAATCTTTAGAATGTTTTTAACATAAATCTTCAGTAACGTTCCAATCGGAGAATTACATTGACTTCAGATATGCGATGGAACAGAGCTCCCTCTCATGTGAACGCACATAGTCAGAGCATGGCCAGGTCATGTTAGACCTGACTATTTCCTGTCTCCTTCGGCCCCACTTCACAGTAGAGGCATCAGACAAGGTTCTACAGACTGTTGACATCTAGTGGAAGCCGTAGGAAGTGCAAACTCATCCATATCCCACTGTGTTCAATAGGGGATGTGTTGAAAATCTACCAACCTCAGAATTCCCACTTCCTGTTTGGATTTTTTCTCAGGTTTTTGCCTGCCATATGAGTTCTGTTATACTCACATGATTCAAACAGTTTTAGAAACGTCAGAGTGTTTTCTATCCAATACGAATAATAATATGCATATATTAGCAACTGGGACTGAGGAGCAGGTAGTTTACTATGGGCACCTCTGTGCACCTTTCATCCAAGCTACTCAATACTGCCCCTGCAGCCATAAGAAGTTAAAGAACACTACCTAAACATTCACCTTTCTTCTTCTCTCTGTAGTGAAGAAGTCATTCATCAATCAGAATAAGTCTATCTGGGGTCCTCTGGAGCTGGTTCAGAAGCTGTGTCCTGATTCTACTGATATTACCACCAGTGCCAGAGACCTGCCAGGGCTAAAGACTGGGTTGGGTCGGGCTCGGGCCTGGTTGCATCTGGCCCTGATGCAGAAGAAGTTGTCTGACTACCTGAAAGCCCTGCTGGACCATAAGGACCTCCTGGTGTGAGTACAGCTTAAGACTCTGTTGCTAGAACTGAATCAGTGTAATAAGTATGTAATGAACATTTAACACCGGTAAACATGTGTACTATTCACGTTTACAGTAGTTATTGTATCTAACTTACTAAATCTCTCTCTCCCTTTTTCCTCCTACAGTGAGTTCTATGATCCAGGAGCGTTGATGATGGAGGAGGAGGGGACAGTGATAGGAGGGATGCTGGTGGGGCTAAACGTCATTGATGCTAACCTCTGTATCAAAGGAGAGGACCTGGACTCCCAGGTGGGGGTCATAGACTTCTCCTTGTACCTGAAGGACCCTATGACCACTGAGACCACTAAGGAGTAAGTACAAAGACTCCAGCCACTCTATTCATAGACTGTTCTCTCTGCTACTGCACAGCAAGCGGTACCGGAGCGCCAAGTCTAGGTCCAAAAGGATCCTTATAGCTTCTACCCCCAAGCCGTAAGACTCCTGAACAACTATTTGCATTGCTCCCCCCCCCCTTTCTTCTACGCTGCTGCAACTCTCTGTTATTATCTATGCATAGTCACTTTAATAACTCTACCTACATGTACATATTACCTCGACACCGGTGCCCCCGCACATTGACACATGACTCTGTACCAGTACCCCCTGTATATAACCACGCTAATGTTATTTACTGCTGCTCTTTAATTATTTGTTATTCTTATGTCATACTTTTTTGTGTGTATTTTCTTAAAACTGCATTGTAGGTTAAGGACTTGTAAGTAAGCATTTCACTGTAAGGTCTACACCTGTTGTATTCGACGCATGTGACAAATACAATTTGATTTATGTGTCCATCTTTCCTCCTTCACACCAAACACACTCTTCTCTTTGTTTTTTCCTTTAACAACCTCCTCTTTCTTTCCGTGATACAAAGATAAACCACACTCCTCTCTCTCTGTTATACTTTGTCTCTTCTCCTGTAACCTCTCCTTCTCTCTTCTGTCAGTGATACTAAGCTGACCGCCATATTGGACCAGAAGCACTACATCGAGGAGCTGAACAGACACCTGAGCTGCTCTGTCTCTGACCTGCAGGCCAAGATGGACTCCATAGAGAAGACCAACGGCAAGCTCATTGAGGAGGTCAGAGGAGCTCATGTGTTTTAATCCTTTGTGGTGTTTATTAACCTCCTAGAGTCCATGCCTGAGGAAATCAAATTAGCATAATACAAAATTCCCATAAATCCGTCAGTTTAAGCTAGACATATGTTTTTCCACTGCATCCGCCGATGTTGCCCTTCCGCATCTGATGATGTTGCCCTTCCGCATCTGATGATGTTGCCCTCCCGCATCTGATGATGTTGCCCTTCCGCATCTGATGATGTTGCCCTTCCGCATCTGATGATGTTGCCCTTCCGCAATCTGATGATGTTTGCCCTTCCGCATCTGATGATGTTGCCCTTCGCGCATCTGCATTGATGTTGCCCTTCCGATCTGATGATGTTGCCCTTCCGCATCTGATGATGTTGCCTCCCGCACTGATGATGTTGCCCTTCCGCATCTGATGATGTTGCCCTCCGCATCGGATGTTGCCCTTCCGCATCTGATGATGTTGCCCTTCCGCTACTGATATGTTGCCCTCCCGCCATCTATATGAGTTGCCCTTCCGCATCTGATGATGTTGCCCTTCCCGCATCTGATGATGTTGCCCTTCCGCATCTGATGATGTTGCCCTTCCGCATCTTGATGATGTTGCCCTCCCGCCATCTGATGATGTTGCGTTCCGCATCGATGATGTTGCCCTTCCGCATCTGATGATGTTGCCCTCCCGCATCTGATGATGTTGCCCTCCCGCATCTGATTGCACTGATGTTGCCCTCCCGCATCTGATGATGTGCCCTCCCGCATCTGATGATGTTGCCCTCCGCTCTGATGATGTTGCCCTCCGCATCTGATGATGTTGCCCTTCCGCATCTGATGATGTTGCCCTTCCGCATCTGATGATGTTGCCCCTTCCGCATCTGATGATGTTGCCCTTCCGCATCTGATGATGTTGCCCTTCCGCATCTGATGATGTTTGCCCTTCCGCATCTGATGTTGCCCTCCCGCATCTGATGATGTTGCCCTCCCGCATCTGATGATGTTGCCCTCCCGCATCTGATGATGTTGCCCTCCGCATCTGATGATGTTCCCTCCCGCATCTGATGATGTTGCCTTCCGCATCTGATGATGTTGCCCCCGCATCTGATGATGTCCCCCCGCATCTGATGATGTTGCCCTCCGCATCGATGATGTTGCCCTTCCGATCTGATTTGCCTTCCGCATCTGATGTTGCCCTTCCGCATCTGATGTTGCCCTTCCGCATCTGATGTTGCCTTCCCGCATCTGATGTTGCCCTTCCGCATCTGATGATGTTTGCCCTTCCGCATCTGATGATGTTGCCCTTCCGCATCTGATATGATGTTGCCCTTCCGCATCTGATGATGTTGCCTTCCGCATCTGATGGATGTTGCCCTTCCGCATCTGATGATGTTGCCCTTCCGCATCTGATGATGTTGCCCTTCCGCATCTGATGATGTTGCCCTTCCGCATCTGAGGTGAAAGGTGGCAGAGCTAGAATGGTGTTTGTGAAATCCTGAAAACTGTTCTTCTCACAGAAACGCCTGTAGCATGCGAACGGTTTGACATACAAAGAAACATGAGACTCACGAACATGATGGTGTTCTCCCTTTTGCTTTACGACCCCCACAATCATCACATGACTCATCCTGAAGTCGGTACAGCTGATCTGCCAACTTCTGTCTGTAGCGTCCGAATAGTTTGGGCTACACACTCATATGACCCCTCTGTGGAATGGTTAGTCTCTCACAAACACAGATGAACGGAGCAAAACTCAGACACTTCCGAACGACTTCCTTTAGATAGTAAAAATGTATGAAGCTGTTATTCAATGTGTTTCTATGGGCTGATAGCAGTAAGGCCAAATTCAATGTTTCAAATCACATTTCATTTGTCACATGCGCCGAATAGAACAGGTTACAGTGAAGTGCTTACTTACAAGTCCTTAACCAACAATACAGTTTTAAGAAAGAAAAGGTGTTAAAGTATTTACTAAAATAAGTTGAAAAAAATAATAAATATGTATATAAAACTAAATATGTATTGATATTAGTTGGCAGGAGTCTTCAACATTATATATGGTCATTTGTATATACACAGAGTTAATAATTTCATAACGAGGACAGCAATCGCTACCGCGCTGCAAGGTCGAAGCAGGAGAAGAAGAGAAGCTCACTCTGAGTTGTCATGACTTCCAAACAGTCAAACCATTCGATTATAAGACAGGAGGAAATCCACATTTGTGCTATATACACCAAAAGACATATACACTGAACAAAAATATATAAACCCAACATGCAACAATTTAAAAGATTTCACTGAGTTACAGTTCATATAAGGAAATCAGTCGATTGAAATAAATAAATAAAGTCCTAATCTATGGATTTCACATGACTGGGAATACAGATATGCATCTGTTGGTCACAGATAGCTTTTTTTTATTTAAGTAGGGGCGTGGATCAGAAAACCAGTCAGTATCTGGTGTGACCACCATTTGCCTCATGCAGCGAGACATCTTCTTATCAGAGTTGATCAGGCTGTTGATTGTGGCCTGTGGAATGTTGTCCCACTCCTCTTCAATGGCTGTGCGAAGTTGCTGGATATTGGAGGGAACTGGAACACGCAGTCGTACACATCGATCCAGAGCATTCCAACCATGCTCATTGGGTGACCTGTCTGGTGAGTATGCAGGCCATGGATGAATTGGGACATTTTCACTTTCCAGGAATTGTGTACAGATTATTGCGACATGGGGCCACACGTTATCATGCTGAAAAATTAGGTGATGGCGGCGGAATAATGGCACGACAATGGGCCTCAAGATCTCGTCACGGTAACTCTTTGAATTCAAATTGCCATCAATAAAATACAATTGTGTTCATTGTCCATAAGTTATGCAATGGGCTCCCGAGTGGCGCAGCGGTCTAAGACACTGCATCTCAGTGCTAGAGGCGTCACTGCAGTCCCTGGTTTGAATCCAGGCTGCATCACATCCGGCCGTGTTTGGGAGTCCCATAGGGCGGCGCACAATTGGCCCAGCGTCGTCCGGGTGTGGCCGGGGTAGGCCGTCATTGTAAATAAGAATTTGTTCTTAACTGACTTGCCTAGTTAAATAAAGGTTCAATTTAAATCAATAAAAAATGCCTGCCCATATAACCCCACCGCTACCATGGAACACAAGCTTGACATCAGCAAACCGCTCGCCCACACGACGCCATACACGCTATCTGCCATCTGCCCGGTACAGTTGAAACCGGGATTCATACGTGAAGCACACTTCTCCAGCGTGTCAGTGGCCATGGAAAGTGAGCATTTGCCCACTGAAGTCGGTTACGACGCTGAACTGCAGTCATGTCAAGACCCTGGTGAGGACGACAAGCACGCAGAGGAGCTTCCCTGAGACGGTTTCTGACAGTTTGTGTAGAAATACTTTGGTTTTGCAAGCCCACAGTTTCATCAGCTGTCTGGGTGTCTGGTCCCACAGTTGAAGTAGCCAGATGTGGAGGTCTTGGGCTGGCATGGTTACACGTGGTCTGTGGTTGTGAGGCCGGTTGGACGTACTGCCAAATTCTCTAAAACAAAATATGATAGGGAAATTAACGTAAAATTATTTAGCAACGTCTCTGGTGGACATTCCTGCAGTCAGCATGCCGATTGCACACTCCCTCAAAACTTGTGGTGATGTGTGACAAAACTGCACATTTTAGTGGCCTTTTGTCCCCAGCACAAGGTGCACCTGTGTAATGATCATGCTGTTTAATCAGCTTCTTGATATGCCACACCTGTCAGGTCGATGGATTATCTTGGCAAAGGGGAAATGCTCACTAAAAGGGATGTAAACAAATTTGTGCACAACATTTAAGATAAATAGGCTTTTTGTACAAATGGAACATTTCTGGGATCTTTTATTTCAGCTCATGAAACATGGGACCAACACTTTACATGTTGCGTTTTATCTTTTTGTAGTATACATCATTCAGACAGACAGACAGAAGTCAGCTCATGAGTTCCATCAGCAGCAGATTTTCATTTATAAAATGGATGTTTATGCAACAAATGTTAGTGATTCAAATCGTATCACACCGAATCGCATCGATTCGTTCGTCTAATTAAAACGAATCGCACAGAATCGTTTCAAACTAAAACGTATCGTATCGGAGCCCATGTATCTAGATACATGGAATCGTCTTGAAAGGTAGAGATGCACATCTGTAGTCATAACCCTACATAATGCTTGTGGATGTATTATATAACCCTATGTAATGATTATGGATGTTTATAACCCTACAGTCCTTATAGATGTGTTAACCCCGCGGTCCTTATGGGCGCGTTAACCCCGCGGTCCTTATGGGCGCGTTAACCCCGCGGTCCTTATGGGCGCGTTAACCCCGCGGCCCTTATGGGCGCGTTAACCCCGCGGCCCATATGGGCGCGTTAACCCCGCGGCCCTTATGGGCGCGTTAACCCCGCGGCCCTTATGGGCGCGTTAACCCCGCGGCCCTTATGGGCGCGTTAACCCCGCGGTCCTTATTTGCTGTGATTAATCACAAATTCCCGAATTTGCTCAGTGTGAACTGTAGTTTAAGATTTTTCATACAAAAAAACATTACAAGAATATTCACGTCTTGATTTTGTCTAAAGTAATGGTTAGTAAAATTAGGTTAATTGAGAAAAGCAGACTTTCTTTAACCTCAGTGTCAACTTGTTTTTACATCGCATGGTAGTTTTGAGCTGTATAGATTTATTTAGGTGTTTTCAGTGTATTTTAACACATTCAGACAATGAGATTAATGGGGAAAAAATAACCCTACATAGTGCGTATTGATGTGTTATAACCCTACATACTGCGTATTGATGTGTTATAACCCTACATAGTGCGTATTGATGTGTTATAACCCTACATAGTGCGTATTGATGTGTTATAACCCTACAGTTGACGGCAGCGACAGACAGAATTAACTCTTTACGGGAGGAACAGGAAACCCTGAGACATGAGAATGAGACCATCGTCCAGAGCAGCCAGAAGAAAGAGGAGGTCAGGACTGTTTTTAGTCTGTAACTTGAATCTAACTCAGACAACATGAAGAGCTGGCATTTCACGTCCTGTGTGATTTCCTAGGCGACCCTGGAGGACAGTGCAGTAGAGCTGGAGACATACAGACAGACACGGCAGGGCCTGGATGAGATGTACAGTGTGGTGTGGAAACAGTACCAGGAGGAGAAGCGCATCAGACAGGTGTGTGTGTGTGAGAAACAGCGAGATGAACAACTATCTCTACATTTCTTTGAGATCCTAGCTAACGAACATGTGTTATACTGCCTCTACAATAGGTGTGTGTGTCCCTGAACCTTTTATTCCTGAGTGTAGGAGTTGGAGAGGGAGCTGAAGCTGCAGGTAGGACTAAAGCAGGAGATGGAGATGGCCATGAGGCTGCTGGAGAAAGACACACATGAGAAACAGGACACACTGCAAGCTCTCCGACAACAACTAGACCAGGTCAAAACCCTCAACCTGCAGATGTTCCATAAGACACAGGTAACACACACGGAAACACACACACACTCTCTCACTTCCGCAGCAACACCCTCGTGAGAACACACCTCTTGACAGAATGTGTGTGCAGGACTGTGAGCGTGAGGCCCAGAGGAAGCAGGAGGAAGAGGGACAACTGGAGGAGAAGATAAACCAGATGAAGACCAACATTAAGGAGATGGAGCAGAGGTGTGTGGTACAGGGGGGTTTCCATGATGGTTTCTTTGTTTTAACATGATTGAATGCTAATTGTAGCCCATGTATTTTCAGACTGCAGAACTCTGAACGTGATCGCAGACAAAGTGACCAGATGGACAGGGACATGAGAACAGAGCTGGAGGGCAGGGTAGACTCCCTACAGAAACAACTGTCTGACCTGGACACACTGAGGTATGTAAGCACGAGGATACACACACACACACACACACGTTGTGACCCACTCCCCTGTCTTCCTAGGCTGGGTCTGGAGAGTGATCTGTGCAGTGAGAAGGAGCAGAGACAGGCCATTCAGAGAGCTCTACAGAGAGAACAGGACAACAGCACTGAGCTACGCACCCAACTACAGCAGATACAGGGGCTACACACGGTCAGCGTCACACACACACACAGAGAAAAGAGAAGTCTAGCTCCTGTTTTTCTCCTGAGCTGGTTTGTGTGGGTTTCTAGGAGCTGCAGGATGTTCGTCAGGAGAAGCAGCAGCTCCAGCAGACCTGTCAGGAGCAGGAGACGGCCTTACAGGAGATGGGCCTACACCTCAGCCAGTGAGTACTGTACTAGACGGCCTTACAGGAGATGGCCCTACACCTCAGCCAGTGAGTACTGTGAACTGACGGTCTTACATTGGAGATGGGCTACACTCAGCCAGTGGAGTGTACTGTACTAGACGGCCTTCAAGGAGATGGGCCTACACCTCAGCCAGTGAGTACTGTACTAGACGGCCTTACAGGAGATGGGCCTACACCTCAGCCAGTGAGTACTGTACTAGACGGCTTACAGGGAGATGGGCCTACACCTCAGCCAGTGAGTACTGTCTAGACGGCTTACAGGAGATGGGCCTACACCTCAGCCAGTGAGTACTGTACTAGAGCGCCTTACAGGAGATGGGCCTACACCTCAGCCAGTGAGTACTGTACTAGACGGCCTTACAGGAGATGGCTACACCTCAGCCAGTGAGTACTGTACTAGACGGCCTTACAGGAGATGGGCCTAACCTCAGCCAGTGAGTACTGTACTAGACGGCCTTACAGGAGATGGGCTACACCTCAGCAGTGAGTACTGTACTAGACGGCCTTACAGGAGATGGGCCTACACCTCAGCCAGTGAGTACTGTACTAGACGGTCTTACAGGAGATGGCCTACACCTCAGCCAGTGAGTACTGTACTAGACGGCCTTACAGGAGATGGCCGACACCTCAGCCAGTGAGTACTGTACTAGACGGCCTTACAGGAGATGGCCCTACACTCAGCCAGTGAGTACTGTACTAGACGGTCTTACAGGAGATGGGCCTACACCTCAGGCCAGTGAGTACTGTACTAGACGGCCTTACAGGAGATGGGCCTCACCTCAGCCAGTGAGTACTGTCTAGACGCCTTACAGGAGATGGGCCCTACACCTTCAGCCAGTGAGTACTGTACTAGACGGCTTACAGGAGATGGGCCTACACCTCAGCCAGTGAGTACTGTACTAGACGGCCTTACAGGAGATGGGCCTACACCTCAGCCAGTGAGTACTGTACTAGACGGCTTACAGGAGATGGGCCTACACTCAGCCAGTGAGTACTGTACTAGACGGTCTTACAGGAGATGGCCTACACTCAGCCAGTGAGTACTGTACTAGACGGTCTTACAGGAGATGGCCTACACCTCAGCCAGTGAGTACTGTACTAGACGGTCTTACAGGAGATGGCCGACACCTCAGCCAGTGAGTACTGTACTAGACGGCCTTACAGGAGATGGCCTACACCACGCCAGTGAGTACTGTACTAGACGGTCCTTACAGGAGATGGGCCTACACCTCAGCCAGTGAGTACTGTACTAGACGGCTTACAGGAGATGGGCCTACACCTCAGCCAGTGAGTACTGTACTAGACGGTCTTCAGGAGATGGGCTACACCTCAGCCAGTGGTACTGTCTAGACGGTCTTACAGGAGATGGGCCTACACCTCAGCCAGTGAGTACTGTACTAGACGGTCTTACAGGAGATGGCCTACACCTCAGCCAGTGAGTACTGTCTAGACGGCCTTACAGGAGATGGGCCTACACCTAGCCAGTGAGTACTGTACTAGACGGCCTTACAGGAGATGGCCTACACCTCAGCCAGGAGTACTGTACTAGACGGCCTTACAGGAGATGGGCCTACACCTCAGCCAGTGAGTACTGTACTAGACGGCTCTTACAGGAGATGGCCTACACCTCAGCCAGTGAGTACTGTACTAGACGGTCTTACAGGAGATGGCCTACACCTCAGCCAGTAAGTACTGTACTAGAGCGGCCTTACAGGAGATGGGCCTACACCTCAGCAGTGAGTACTGTCTAGACGGCCTTACAGGAGATGGGCCTACACCTCAGCAGTGAGTACTGTACTAGACGGCCTTACAGGAGATGGGCCTACACCTCAGCGATAGGTACGTATAGACGGTCCTTACAGGAGATGGGCCTAACACCTCAGTGAGTGAGGTACTGTACTAGACGGCCTTACAGGAGATGGGCCTACACCTCAGCAGTGAGTACTGTACTAGACGGTCTTACAGGAGATGGCCACACTCAGCAAGTGGTACTGTTAAGACGGCCTTACAGGAGATGGCCTACACCTCAGCCAGTGAGTACTGACTAGACGGCTTACAGGAGATGGGCCTACACCTCAGGCCAGTGAGTACTGTACTAGACGGCCTTACAGGAGATGGGCCTAACTTCAGCCAGTAGGTACTGTACTAGACGGCCTTACAGGAGATGGGCCTACACCTCAGCCAGTGAGTACTGTACTAGACGGCCTTACAGGAGATGGGCCTACACCTCGGCCAGTGAGTACTGTACTAGACGGCCTTACAGGAGATGGGCCTATTTACATCTCTCTTCCTTCCTGTGTTCCATCTTTGTGTGACTCATCTCTCTCGTAGGTCTAAACTGAAGATGGAGGACTTCAAAGAGGTCAACAAAGCCCTGAAGGTAAGGTGTTCCTACATTAACACTTCCCCTAGCCCACCGTTACACCAAGTCTCTACAGAGTTTACTAGTGAAGAACAGACGAGACATAGGCGCTCACCGCTGGTCATAGACTTCTCCTTGTACCTGACCCCCACCTTCACAGCACAGACACACACTCATTTCTGTAATCATTTGTGATTGAGCATTGTTGTCCGTCTGTGTCCATCAGGGCCAAGCCTGGCTGAAAGACGATGAGGCTACACAGTGTAAACAGTGTCAGAAGGAGTTCTCCATCGCTCGCAGAAAGGTAAGGCTCTGTCCATCCATCTCTTCAGTTGTGGACTCTGGTCTGTGGCAGATGTAAAGGAAGGTTTAGAAAGGCCTTTGTATGAAATGCTGTCATTTGCCACAAGGGTTACAAATACAGTTCTACTAAATGTCCGTTTTTTTCCCCTGTCTGTCTGCAGCACCACTGTAGGAACTGTGGAGATATCTACTGTAACAGTTGTTCTACTAATGAGTTGGCCTTGCCCTCCTACCCCCGACCTGTACGAGTCTGTGACATCTGTCACTCTCTACTGCTGCAGAGGAGCATCTCTTCCTCCTGACGGAACACACACACACACACATCTTCCTCCACCTGACAGAACACACACCTCTTCTTCCTCCTGACAGAACACACACACACATCTTCCTCCACCTGACAGAACACACACCTCTTCCTCCACCTGACAGAACACACACCTCTTCCTCCACCTGACAGAACACACACACACACACCTGCCCTCACGCTGCACCAGCAACACCACCCTCTTCTTCTCTGAAAAACCACACACACACCTTCCTCCACCTGACAGAACACACACAACTTCCTCCACCTGACAGAACACACACACCTTCCTCCACCTGACAGAACACACACATAAGACCCTGATATACACACTCTCTCCTTCTAACGCAAGCCAGTAGACACACTCTCACACGCTTCACCAATAATCTTTCTTCCCTCACTGTGCTCAAAGCCACTGAGAAAACATTTGAATCAAATTTGAGCAGGGACAGGTGATATCGATGTTTAAGTTCTGTTTCACCACTAACCTGAAATTCAGGATGTTTGGGCACGGTTGACTGTTGACCCCTCTGCTTAATACTGCCTTTTCTCATCTTTTAAACTCCCCTGGGTGGATTTCACAAAGTAAGATAAAGAATACAATTAGTTAGCCAGCTAATTGTCATTATGTTACTAACTCCATATTCCTCTAGGATGCTGAATTTGAAATGATAGTTGAAGGGCGGTAGAGTATTGGAACATGTCAGTATTTGTTGTATTATGAATGACCCAGTATGCAACAATGTCACAATTGTGGGAAAATGTTTGTAGATGAACTGACCTTCAATAATATCATTGCGTTGATTCACTTATTATAGACCTTATCTAAATGTCTCTGTGGCGATTATATATAGTTTCACATGATTCTTTCACTTCCATTGAAGCAAAGGAACCAAGTTAATTTCTGTTCATTTCCTCAACCTGCCTCACTGAACAATTGTGGATTTGTTACAGGCTTTTTTTTGTTGTAAATGACTACAGAATGTTAACATATCAAGAAAGGTCTATTTTAGAATGTATATAAATAACGATCATTTTGTGGATTGATTGTGACTAGTGCTACTAAACAGCCAATTTCTGCCAAGTCATTGGGGCAACATGTTTTCTATATAGATATCTAATTTAATAAAACGTATCTGAATGTGTTGTTTCTTGACTGTCTAAGAAACCACTCACGTCAAACAGGACAAAGACATTTATCGATCTTCAAATTGTATTTACTCGTGCACCTTACAAGAAATACAAAGAGAAAATTCCACATAGGCAGTAGAAAGAAACCTTTATAAACAGAAAAACTTAAAGGTTTGTTTGCTAAATAAGTATCCATCCCTCATAACAATCTTCATTATAAAACAAACATGCTCTTTGTTAACCTCACACTATTTTGACATTGTTTCAGACTTTGACAGAAAGTCAAGATATTTTTGCACCTACTGGAGAAAAGAAAACATCTAGAAGTCTATTTACAGAAGTGTGTTGGTTCATCCACTCAGACAGAACTGCCAGGGATGGGGCCAATTGCTTTTCAATTACAAAAATGTCGAATTGGTTTACTTTCTGAATTAACTAGTTTCCCGCAACCCTTCACGGTCAACATAAGGTGAACTGTGGGTTAAAGAAACACAGTCATAATCACAGTTGGTTATTTGAATCTTCCAGGTAACGCTGATGAAACAAGCCTTCCGACCACGGTCATGTCACTAACAACAGTAGGAGAGGGTGAAAACAAAACATCAAAGGGGCCTCAATCATTAATATGAAACATCCAGGTGAGAACTACAATTCCAGCCGAACACATGCTTGGTTGAAGAACTACATCCCCCATCCTGCCCCCAGGCCATTGGAACTCCTGTCTCCTCGTCCACCGCCGCTATAGTAACTGCTGCTCATACCGCCCTGGTTACCTGACAGGAGAGAGATACACACTATAGGACCGAGGAGTTCAGAAGTCACACACAGTAAAGCTTGATAGTTCAAGTCATACGCAGATACAGACATACAAGGCTAGTCAACAGTGGTGGAGGTACATGTGAACAGGGGGTGTGTTTTATAGAGCTGATACTCACTATAGTCACTGTAACCTCCCTGGCTGCTGTAGCCTCCAGAGTATCCAGAGCTCAGCCCTCCACTGCTATAGGAGGACTGGCTCCCCATACCCCCCTGCATCGGACTGCCGTACGAGCCATTACTGCCCCCTGCTGTAGAGTTGAGGAACAGCTCCACATAGCGGTGCTCTGCAGGACACAGCTGGTTAGTACATGGATTTAATCATATTAAGGTAGGAAAATAAGGAAGGAATGCTGGGGGTGCAAGGAGGAGGAATTATGGGGAAGGAGAGGCATGGAGGGATTATTGGGAAGGAGAGGGATGGAGGGATTATGGGGAAGGAGAGGGATGGGTACATTTTAAAGTGCCTTTCATAATAGCTGTGGCCGGCTCAAACCAAAACAAAATAACTTCAAACAAAGACAGACTCACGCATGTTGGCCTTGTCCTTTGACATGGCTGTCACAGCATCCTCATGTGTAGCAAACTCCACGTCAGCCTCTCCTGTCACTCTGCCGTCTGGACCGATCTCCACATGCACTCTCACTGGGTTCAGAGGAGAGAAGAACTACAGAGGGAGGGAGGAAGCAGTGTGTTATTCTCACCGTCTCTCACACAGACCATTCTTAGTAGGAGATCCTAGAACTCACATTGTAGATGTCAGTCTCTGTGGCTCTGTAGGGCAGACCCCTCATGTGAACACAGTGACCCGTGGTGCTCTGGAAGGAGGAGCTACTGTCACCATACCGCCCATCAGACACACCTGATGTTAGACACACACCTTAGTTATGGAGACACTGGTCTGGAACATTGAGGCATATACAGTCTCTCATCATGATAGAAATGTACATAGAGGGCTAGGAAGAGTATGACTGTGAGACCATTGTGTTATGATCCATAATCATGACCCTTTTTGACTGATCATCGCTCCCTCTTAATCTATTCAGATGATCAAAAACAAACACACTATCTTCTTACACTGGGTAGACATTACACACACACCTCCACCATAGCCTCCGCGTCTGGCCCTGTCGTAAGAGCCCCCTCCTCGGCCCCCCATCATGTTGTACCCACGGCCCCCAGACGGTCTGTCATAGGGACCCGGTCTCTGCATCCCCATAGGTTTCCTCTGGGGTTCGTAGTGGGTCCTCACCTCGGCACGGCTGCTCTTGAAGATCTCAATGTACCTGAGACACATACAGTACACATCACCATGAAGACCCCACCACACAGGAGGTGTAGACTACAGCTAGCTACTGTACAGCACCTCAGGCTGAATCAATGTGTGTTCAAATGGAAAGGGCACCAATAAAGTTGGATGTTCAATATGCAGGTGATGAGCTGACATTTTTCTGTAGTTACTGGTCATTGAGAGTACTGATAAAGTTGGGTTATTGAGGCCAGGTGCTGCCACGTGCACTACTGTTCCGTAGGTAGGTGAGACTTGATCTAGTGGGTAACAGTATACTGTGTAGTATAAAGCCTTGACAGTACAACAGGCACTTTTCTTATGGTCACCTGCAGGTACCCGATACAGTTAACACTGAGGTTACAGTACAATCTGTGTCCCTGTTGTGGTCATTGTCCTGTTGTTATCCATGGAGACACACTCTCTGAGCATTACCTGTGAGTGACAGTGGGCGGGGTCCTTGTCCTCATGTTGAATGGCCCTCAGTGAGTTAGAACACCTGGGAGAATCGTATGTCTGTCCGTCCATTGGCTACCTGTACTGATGTTTAGTGCCCAGGAACCAATCAGTTTCACTCTTAAGAATCAGGGTAAAATGGATATGCCAAATTAAACTGCAATTTTTACTCTGCACTCTCAACCAAACTTGGTGACGAACCTGAGAGCTTACAAGTCACCTCGGCACTAAACTCAGAATATGATCTATCTCCCAATGGTTTAAAGAGAATGTGCTTCATTTTCCCAACGACTGCTGTGAGTGAATGAGTGTTAGTGTGTTTTGATCTAATATTGTAACTATGTGTCTTTACAGTCAATATCTGAGTATGTGTTGTCTTAAATGAACAGATATCACTTTTTACTGTTCTGTTGAGTGTCAGTCAGTTATACCTGTGGTTAATGTTTATAAGTTGTACACCATAAGAACAGCAACTTTATCCAGCCAACCAACCATCCATCCCCACCTGTGCCCTATTCTTTCCTTGTGTTTCTTTAGAGCCTTTTCAGCTATATCCTGTGAAGCAAACTGCACGAAGGCCTCCCCCGTACTCCTCCCCTGGAAGTCCAGCGGCAATGTTATCCCATTTGGCACGATTTCCAACCCTTCAACCCAAGGACAGATAACCCCAGTGGGGGACACAGTAAATCACATGCCCAGTTACAGAAAGAGATCTTTCTCTGTTGTTGCTTTATTTATTTTGTATGATAGATTTTAAAAAAATATATAAAAATAATGAAAACTATACATTATGTTATGTACACACCTGGTGAGTGTTTTTAACCAATGAGTCAATGACCATTCATGGTACTTAAATTTTACTGCAACATAAAGGAGGATGAGAGGAAAGAGTGAGCGAAAGAGAAAAGGAGAGAGAAGAGGATACAGAAGAGACTGTAGGTGTCAAGGAATGAAAAGGAGTGGCTCTGGCGGTACTTGCGTTACCTTTAGTACCCACCCATTCTATAATTGTCCCAATGGGATGAATTAAAGGACCACTGTCAATGAGTGACAGAGACTAGCATGTCAGGCCTGATTGGTCAAATTATTGTACAGAATAAATCTTTTTTTTTTTAAGTATTGGTTGGGGCCAAAGCAGTGATAGAGAAAATTAGGTGATGGGGGTAATCCTGGACAAATTATAGCCTGTATAATGTAAGTCGCTCTGGTTAAGACTGTCTGCTAAATGTCTAAAAAATGTAAATGATCCTGGATCATTGATGAGGGCTGAGGACGGTCACCTACTCCTACAGGCTGTTATGGGGCTGTTCATGTGAACCAAGCTACTAGTACCTGAGAGGAACTGGACGATCTCCTCCTTGCTGCAGCCGAAGGGGAGGCCTCGGAGCCTGACCAGGCCGTCTCCAGTCGTCTCTGGACTGCTTGAACCAGAATGTTTCATCACCCAGTCCATCTCCACATTGTTGGATTTGAACACTGAGAAAATACAAGTCAACATATACAGTCACTACTGATAGTGCTACACAATGTAAACAGCTGAGAAATGTAGCCCAAAGTGAGGTCCCAAGGCACATATTATGCTTCTGCTGCAAACATTGAAACTTCAAAACTTGCATTGACACAAAAACGCACAAACAGAGAGACACACACACCTTCCACATATCTGTGGCCCATGGTTTCTCTGTCCTTCTTCACAGCGATCTTAAGGTCATCCTCGTTCTCCAGCTCAACGAAGGCCTCTCCGCTGGGTCGGCCCTCACGTGTGGAGGTAAAATGGATGCTGGTGCCATTGTTGGCGATTTTACAATCTATATACCAAGAAGAGGTTAGAGGGACTCACAGTTATCTCAGCTGTGAGAGGCTATAAACGTGTAGTATCAAGCAGGTGTTATCGTAAAGGTGTTACCTGAGAAGAACCTCTGTATTTCATCCACAGAGCAGGACCATGGTAGACCTCTCACACGCACCACGTAACCCTCTCCATCAGACATGGTTGGTATTATTTTAAACCTGAGGAAAGTAAAGAAGCATATTGGTATGTTTGTAACGGGGCTCCTGAGTGGCACAGAAGTCTAAGGCACTGCATCGCAGTGAGAGAGGCGTCACTACAGTCCCTGGTTCGAATCCAGGCTGTATCATATCCGGCCTTGATTGGGAGGCCCATAGGGCGGCATACAATTGTTCCAGCATCGTCCGGGTTTGACCGTCATTGTAAATAATAACTTGTGCTTAACTGACTTGCCTAGTTTTTTTTTTTTTTACGTAAATTAACTAGCTACCTTTACTCAACTAGCCTACGTTATTTGGCTAATAATATTTAACTACGTAACTAGTTAGCTAGCTGCCCATCTAAATTGTATTTTACTTTTAGGTAAGTGAATGCAGTTAACTAGCTAATCATGTCTTGTAACGTTAGACTTTTTAAATTGCTGCAAATGCTAGCTGGTAGCTATCTAACAATACTAGCACATTGTGAATTTAGCTAGCGCATTGTTGCTAGTAGCTAACGTGAGTTAAATACATTTAGCTGGCTACAGTAGCTAAATTCATTATCATGAAACACATGATTGCACCTAACAAAATAGCTAGATGAAGTTAATTTGGCTAACGTTATTAGATCATAATTTGATCCTCAGACAATCATACACAAATGGCAGGCCTGGCGTTAGTTACCTGGCTTGCTACCAGTAGCTTGATCAAATTTGATGGCATAAACCGCAAGCAAGGACTCACAAGGTAAAGGTAATATCACAAATCATATTCGTTGAAAAATAGACATAGCTACCTGTTAATTTGGATACAGTGGCAATATTATCACAACCAGGATTGCTAGTATAGCTAGCTGTGCATCGATATCAGGTCGGTCTTTTTCTGCTAGCTAGCGCCTATCTCGCTAACTAGGTCCACGCCCTAAAAGTATGACGTCTGGGCCCTATATTGTGTGGACCCATTTTACTGAGGAAACGGAAGTGAAAACTGAACTGTACTAGTGCTGTAAACTACATGACACCTAGCTAGCTTCTTGGGAAGCTTGGAAAGCTATTTCTTGCTGTCTGATTCAACATTTACATTGCTTTCCATTGCTCTTGAGAAAAAATGCACTCACATTACTCTAAGGTACATTCCTAATCTAAACTTAGAAATTTACATTTTAACATTAAAGGCCCAGTGCAGTCCAAAAAATGTTTTCCTGTGTTTTGTATTATATTGTACAACAGCTGATGAAACTAACACTGGAAAAGTTTTAAAAACATTTATCAGTGTTATTTATTTCCTGATAGTTGTCCGGTTGAAAATACAATCTACAAAATACCTAATTAGAAGGTTTGCATGGGCGGGAGTTTTGGCTTTCCATAGTAACATCACCATGCAGTAAATGAGTTAATAGACCAATGCCTGGGAGGCAGACCGGTTTCAAAATGAAGGCAATCAACTTTCACCCGGTGCAAAACGCGCCTACCCGGGCCCATGGGCCAGATTAATCAAATCACCTCATGAACAGCTAGTTTTCTGTTTCCCCCTCCTCACTCAGACTTCTCCCAGACAGTCCTTGGAAAATTCTTGCTTGAGATGTAGTTTTTGCTAAAAAGCTATCATTGTCCATTTAAATAGAAATCTATTACACTAAGGTACTTAATTGTTACGCAGAAATTATTTGATATTGTTTTTGTTTTTTTTACGGCTGCATTGGGCCTTCAACTAAATTACTTGAGTTGAATTTGTGTTCCTCTGTGAATCTGTGAACTTGGAAGACGGAGACTTAAGGCATGTCCTAGTATAGGTTGTTTTCATGGCCAGGCACACTTCACAGATGATCAGATCGAATGTGCCCTTGAGCAAGGCACTTAACCCCATTGCTCCAGGGTCGCTGTTGATAATGGCTGACCCTGGCCAAGACCCCACTCTCCATGGGTGTCTCAGGGGGAGTAAAAAACACATTTCCAATTCACACGAGTGATATAGAACAAATATAAGCACTTACCAAATTATTGTTAAATTATACACTAATACACATTATCTCTTACCTCCTCCATTACCAGATGGGTAATCTCGGCAACCCAGATTTTTTTTTTGCGGAAATACCAGCTACATCTGTCTTAGACAGATTATCAAATGGGGAAGGGTTAGGCCGGGTTAAGGCAAATCTCTCCTGATCTAGGATCAGTTTACTTCATCTCAATCCTTACCATGCCCAGTGTTAAGGAGGGAACCTACCCCACATGGTTGCCATGTCCGCGGTTCTCCTGAAATTGGGCTACTTTGAAAACTATGTCTGGGGAGAAAATGTATTGGTCGTGGGTTGCAGGTTTTTGGGCTACTTTCCACTGCAGCCAACATGGAATTTCTATAAATAAATATTTTTAAAAAATCTCACTGTGACCTGCTGCTGCTAACCATTGGTGTAAAGTACTTAAGTAAAAATACTTTAAAGTACTACTTTTTTGGGGTATCTGTACTTTACTTTACTATTTATATTTTTCACAACTTTTACTTTTACTTAACTACATTCCTATAGAAAATAATGTACTTTTTACTCCATACATTTTCCCTGACATACAAAAGTACTCGTTACAGTTAGCAGGACAGCTTAGCAGGACAGAAAATTGTCCAATTCACACACTCATCAAGAGAACATCCCTGGTCATCCCTACTACCTTTGATCTGGCGGACTCACTAAACACAAATGCTTCGTTTGTAAATGATGTCTGAGTGTTGGAGTGTAAATTATAAAAACAAGAAAATTGTGCTGTCTGGTTTGCTTAATATAAGGAATTTGAAATGATTCATACTTTTACTTTTGATACTTAAGTATATTTAAAACCAAATACTTTTAGACTTTTACTCAAGTAGTACTTTACTGGGTGACTTTCACTTTTACTTGTCATTTTCTATAAAGGTATCTGTAACGCTCGTCCTGGGAAGAAGGAGTGGACCAAAACGCAGCGTGGGAAATGTTCATGTTCATTTAATAAATAAACTCAACACTGAAATAACAAAAACACCGAAGAGAGTAAACGAAACGAAACAGTCCTGTCTGGTGCAGACACAAAACAGAAAACAACTACCCACAGACACAGGTGGGAACAGGCTACCTAAGTATGGTTCTCAATCAGAGACAACGATTGACAGCTGCCTCTGATTGGGAACCATACCAGGCCAAACACTTAGAAATACAAACATAGAATGCCCACCCCAACTCACACCCTGACCAAACCAAAATAGAGACATAAACAAGGAACTAAGGTCAGGACGTGACAGTATCTTTCCTTTTACTCAAGTATGACAACCTCAGAGCATGCGCAGACCAGCTGGCTGGAGTCTTTACGGACATATTCAATCTCTCCCTATCCCAATCTGCTATCCCCACTTGCTTCAAAATGTCCACCATTGTTCTTGTACCCAAGAATGCAAAGGTAACTGAACTAAATGACTATCGCCCCATAGCACTCACTTCTGTCATTATGAAGTGCTTTGAGAGACTAGTTAAGGATCATATCACCTCTACCCTCAAAACTCATCATCAAGCTCAGGGCCCTGAATCCCATCCTGTGCAACTGTGTCCTGGACTTCCTAACGGGCCGCCCCCCAGGTGGTGAAGGTAGGAAACAACACCTCCACTTTGCTGATCCTCAACACAGGGGCCCCACAAGGGTGTGTGCTCAGCCCCGTGACTGCGTGGCCATGCACGCCTCCAACTCAATCATCAAGTTTGCAGATGACACAACAGCAGTAGGCCTGATTACCAACAATGACAAGACAGCCTACAGGAAGGAGGCGAGGGCCCTGGCGGAGTGGTGCCAGGAAAATAACCTCTCCCTCAATGTCAACAAAACAAAGGAGCTGATCGTGGACTTCAGGAAACAGCAGAGGGAGTACGCCCCTATCCACATAGACTGGACCACAGTGGAGAAGGTGAAAAGCTTCAAGTTCTTCGGTGTACACATCACTGACAATATGAAATGGTCCACCCACACAGACAGTGTGATGAAGAAGGTGCATCAGTGCCTCTTCAACCTCAGGAGGCTGAAGAAATTCGACTTGGCCCCTAAGACCCTCACATACTTTTACAGATGCACAATTGAGATCATCCTGTCGGGCTGTATCACAACCTGGTACGACAACTGCACCACCCGCAACCGCAAGGCTCTCCAGAGGGCGGTGCGGTCTGCCCAACGCATCACCGGGGGCACACTGCCTGCCCTGTAGGACACCTACAGCACCCGATGTCACAGGAAGGCCAAAAATATCAAGAACATCAACCACACGAGCCACGGCCTGTTCACCCTGCTATCATCCAGATGTCGAGGTCAGTACAGGTGCATCAAAGCTGGAACCGAGAGATTGAAAAACAGCTTCTATCTTAAGGCCATCAGACTGTTAAATAGCCATCACTAGCCGGCTACCACCCGGCTACTCAACCCTGCACCTTAGAGGCTGCTGCCCCATATACATAGACATGAAATCACTAGCCACTTTAATAATGGAACACTGGTCACTTTAATAATGTTTACATACTGCTTTACTCATCTCATATGTATATACTGTATTCTATTCTACAGTATTTTAGTCAATGCCACTCTGACATTGCTCATTCTAATATTGATATATATTCCATTCTTTTACTTTAAGATTTCAAATCAAATCAACAACAAAAAAAATTCACATGCCCAGAATACCACACGTGTAGACCTTACAGTGAAATGCTTACATACAAGCCCTTAACCAACAATGCAGTTTTAAGAAAAATAAGTGTTAAATAAAAAATAGATAATTAACAAATAATTCAAGAGCAGCAGTAAAATAACAATAGCGAGGCTATATTCAGGGGTACCAGTACAGAGTCAATGTGTGGGGGCACCGGTTTGTGTGTATTGTTGTGAATTGTTATATACTACTGCACTGTTGGAGCTAGGAACACAAGCATTTCGCTACACCCGCAATAACATCTGCTAAATATGTGTATGTGACCAATAAAATGTTATTTGATTTGATTTATCAGGCAAGCTGAGTGAGTGAGTGGTGGGGAAGGCCAGAGGTGTGTTTTTGTGTTGAGAGAGCACTGCAGCATGCAGCTTAGTCCTCTATTGGCTGAGTCACGTGAGTGAGAGGAGACAGCAGCACACACGCACATCATTACTTTTACCAGTTGTAGGTAGGCTATTTAACTTGTCATTACGTGCGAGTGGAAATTTGAAATGGAAGTTATGGAACTCCTTCCGGGTGCGTCTGTTTTGGGGAAAAAGTCCTCAGTGAAACTGACATTAAATGTGGAGAATGATACATTTGCATCTGTTGGCCATCAAGTAGCCAATTCATTTATATGCCAGTGTAGGGCACGAGGGTTTTTTCTTTCAAGGAACTCAGTAGAATGCACAAGGTGCCATTTCGAAATTGGGTAGTGCATCATCAGTTCCTCTTGTCATGTCAGTCATTGCATACATTAGAGAGGTATTTATAACTTGTCAGAAATGTCCAGATCAACTAGCCCATGTCGGCTAACATTTATTTTTTTAGCTTTATTAGCCCATATGAATACACATTAGACTTGGCAAAATATATAAAAGAAAACTAGCTTTCAAACGGCAACATTTTCTTTGCACCCCATGACAAAATGTGTAGAATTGCAGGAAATACGCTTTAACCCTGCAAAACTCTCCACCAACAAGAGAGTTGTGAACAGTTTGTGTCATGAACAGTGCTTGTGCCCATAGAAATAGACGTGGCACATGTGGGGAATGTTCCCCGATGCTGGAAGGGGGGCCCTAAGTGAAAACCTTTTGGAACCCCTACTGTGGGCTACCATTTGATACAATGCATATGTTGAAATTACTATATCACTGGAGTCATTGCAAATTAATTTGTGCCACATGTGTATCCTACCTGGATTTGGCAAACAGATTTAATAAGTAGTCTATAACTTCAGTGTATTGCTGTTGTACACACAAAGCTCATCACTAAACTAAGGACCCTGGGACTAAAGACCTCCCTCTGCAACTGGATCCCGGACTTCCTGAGGGGCCGCCCCAGGTGGTAAGGGTAGGCAACAACACATCTGCCACGCTGATCCTCAACACTAGGGCCCCTCAGGGATGCATACTTAGTCCCCTCCTATATTTTCTGTTCACCCATGACTGCGTGGCCAAACACGACTCCAACACCATCATTAAGTTTGCTGACGACACAACAGTGGTAGGCCTGATCACCGACAATGATGAGACAGCCTATAGGGAGGAGGTCAGTGAGCCTGGAGTGGTGGTCCAGGAGTCATGACCACCGTCTTCTCTCAATGTGAGCAAGACAAAGGGCCTGATTCGTGGAACTATAGGAAAAGGAGGGCCGAACGGCCCCTCATTTGTTACGTGGTCCCTCAGTTTTTGGTGTTGTGGTTTTGTTTGTGTGTGGTTGTTTCAGGGATGGCTTCTGGAATCCCGCAGCAGCTGATTGGTCGATTCCATTTGGAAATTGGAGCTGACGCCACCTCCTCGTCAGAGGACGCCGTTGTCTTTCAATTACTCGATCTTTCTGAAGCTATATAAGCCAGTGTTTCTGTTGCTCAGAGAGGGAGAGTAGTGTGTCCTGTGTTGGTTGTTGTTGAGAGAGCTGATTGGTATTTCTTATGTTGGTTGTTGTGCGAGAGGAGAGCTAATTAGTATGTCCTGTGTGTGTAAATAGGACACAGTGTTTTGATTAATGAAATTGTTTTTGTTATTCTGTTTTTGTTCCCAGGGGGGAAGGGGAAGGCACCTTGGGAGTGCTTAGGCAAGAGGCCTGCGGGCATACATATACCCGTAGTATATACTCTGTCTATGCATTAGGTAAGACCTAGGCGGACCATCCCCTGTATTTTGGTTTGTGCGCAGGTGATGCTAGTTGGTAAGTTGTGGGTAGGTAGTAAGGTAGGAGAGGGGGCGTTGACATTTAATTTCTTTGCTTTGGTTCCGTCCAGCCCCTTTTCCCCAAAATTACAGTGTGACGGAATAAATTCCTGTAAATGGTACCCATCTCTGCTTTGTCATCCTTACTCGCACTTACAATCCCATACCTCTTTCACTCCACGTTCACCTTCAAACTCAGTGCCTCTTCGCTTGACATCATGGGAAAATAAAAATAAATCAGCCAAGACCTCAGGAAAAAAAATGTAGACCTCAAGTCTGGTTCATCCTTGGGAGCAATTTCCAAATGCCTGAAGGTACAGTACGTTCATCTGTACAAACAATAGTATGACAGTATACCACATGGGCCACGCAGCTCATACGCTCAGGAAGGAGACGCGTTCTGTCTCCTAGAGATGAACGTACTTTGGTGGAAAAAGTGCAAACCAATCCCAGAACAACAGCAAAGGACCTTGTGAAGATGCTGGAGGAAACGGGTACAAAAGTATCTATATCACAGTAAAACGAGTCCTATATTGACATAACCTGAATGGTGCTCAGCAAGAGAAGAAGCCACTGCTCAAAACCGCCATAAAAAGCCAGACTACGGTTTGCAACTGACATGGGAACAAGATCGTACTTTTTGGAGAATGTCCTCTGGTCTGATGAAAAATACAACTGTTTGGCCATAATGACATCGTTATGTTTGGAGGAAAAAGGGGAGGCTTGCAAGCCGAAGAACACATCCCAACCGTGAAGCACGGAGGTGGCGCAGCATCATGTTGTGGGGGTGCTTTGCTGCAGTAGGGACTGGTGAACTCACAAAATAGATGGCATCATGAGGTAGGAAAATTATGTGGATATATTGAAGCAACTCTCAAGACATCAGTCAGGAAGTTAAAGCTTGGTCGCAAATGGGTCTTCCAAATGGACAATGACCCAAGCATACTCCCAAGGTTGTGGCAAAATGGCTTAAGGACAACAATGTCAAGATATTGGAGTGGCCATCACAAGGCCTGACCTCAATCCTATGGAACATGTGTGGGCAGAACTGAAAAAGTGTGTGTGACCAAGAAGGCCTACAAACCTCACTCAGTTACACCAACTCTGTCAGGAGGAATGGGCCAAAATTCACCCAACTTATTGTGGGAAGCTTGTGGAAGGCTACCCAGAACATTTGACCAAGTTAACAATTTAACGGCAATGCTACCAAATATCTAATTGAGTGTATGTAAAACTTCTGACCCACTGGGAATGTGATGAAAGAAACAAAAGCTGAAATTAATCACTACTATTATTCTGACATTTAACATTCTTGAAATAAAAGTGGTGATCCTAACTGACCTAGAACAGGAATTTTTACTCTGATTAAATGTCAGGAATTGTGAAAACTGAGTTTAGATGTACGTATTTGGCTAAGGTGAATGTAAACTTCCTACTTCAACTGTATATACTAGGCGGTGTCAGAGGAAGGCCCAAAAAATTGTCAAAGACTCCAGTAACCCACGTCCTAGACTGTTACCGCACGGCAAGCGGTACCGACGAGGTGCCAAGTCTAGGACCGAAAGGCTCCTTAACAGCTTCTACTTCCAAGCCATAAGACTACTGAAATTAATCAGTCCCCCCCCCCCCTTTGAGTGATTTGATTACAGGCTCGCTTGGCGAACGGTCGTTGGTTTTTTCTGATGCAATAGTTCACTTTACAAATGACCTCGACTAACCTGTACCACCGCACATTGAATCGGTACCAGTACCCCCTGTACATTTGTTATGTAATTTCTTGTGTTACTTTTTTTATATATATATATTTTTTAACTTTAGTTTATTTAGTAAATATTTTCTTTACTCTATTTCTTGAACTGCATTGTTGGTTAAGGGCTTGTAAGTAAGCATTTCAAGGTAAGGTCTACACCTGTTGGCTTCGGCGCATGTGACAAATACAATTTGATTTGATTGTAGCCTTGTGTTATTATGCAATTATTAATGGCCATGTTTAATTAATTAAATTGGAAATTATCAAAGCTCTATCGCAGTTGCCGATCATTTGTTAAAACGCATTAGGTTGACGGTAACAGTCAGATTAGGCTACAGATAAAAACAATTACAGAAAATAAACACTGGCTGTTGTTGACAAACATATTCAGTTCATATACATATTATGAATATTTAATTTAGTGATTTAAATTTCGACCCCATCCTCAGTAGCTTACTCAGCAGGCTATTGGGAAACACAAGCACTTCTTACCTCAAAATCGCCAAGATATTCATGTTGAATAAATGAGTCTGTTAATTTGAAACAAGCTGCTAAATCTTTCAGTTTACATCTTGCCTAGGCTACTGTAGAATATCACAAATCCAATCAAATTCTATTGGTCACATACACATGGTTAGCAGTTATTGCGAGTGTAGCGAAATGCTTGTGCTTCTAGTTCCGACAGTGCAGCAGTATCTAACATGTAATCTAACAATTCCACAACAACTGCCTAATACACACACATCTAAGTAAAGGAATAAGAATATATACATATAAATATATGGAAAAGCAATGACAGAGCGGCATAGGCAAGATGCAATAGATGGTAGGTCTACATCTGAAATAAGATGTAGGCATATCAGGGGCTATAGGCTACCTGCATCTATCTAAGCAAACCATGGCAAAGCTGAATTACAATCATAAACCCAGATTTGAGTCTGTAGCCTATACCTATTGGAATGACAAGTCAATCTAGTAAATTGGCCATTTATAACTGTTTGTAGTCTTAACATAATAATGTTATTTTAATAATCTTTTTTTTGTTCGTCCAATTGTTTCTTGCTCAAAGATTTCAAGATCTTCTGTCGAACTTTCATCACTCAAACTCTCCTGTCGGATTTATTTATAATTATGCACATGCACAAAAGGGATTTATTTACAATTATAAACCGGGTTTGAGCCCTGAATGCTGATTGGCTGAAAGCTGTGGTATATCAGACCTTAAACCATGGGTATAACATAAAAATAGTTCAACGTCTCTTGACGTTGTGCACTTGATCAAGGCACTTAATCCCTAAACCAGAGCACTGCTTTGTGGCGGACCATGTTGTACTCCTCTCCAAACAGGTGCAATGTGTTGGAGGAGTATTGTGCATTGGAGAGGAACAGAAGGATTCTATTCAAAAGAATCATGTTTAGCAGCTAAGTTGCTCTTCTGGTTAACATACTGTATAGGCCTATATCCACTGAGTGTACAAAACATTAAGAACACCTTCCTAATATCGAGTTGTACCTTTGGCCCTCAGAACAGCCTCAATTTGTCGGGGCATGAACTCTACAAGTTGTTGAAAGCGTTCCACAGGGATGCTGGCCCATGTTGACTCCAATGCTTCCCACAGTTGTGTCATGTTGGCTGGACCATTCTTGATATACACGGGAAACTTTTGAGCGTGAAAATCCCAGCAGCGTTTCAGTTCTTTACACACACCGGTGCGCCTGGCACCTACTACCATACCCCATTCAAAGGCACTTAAATATTTTGTCTCGCCCATTCACCCTCTGAATGGCACACATACACAATCCATGTCTCAGTTGTATCAAGGCTTAAAAAATATGCTTTAACCTGTCTCCTCCTCTTCATCTACACTGATTGAAGTGGATTTAACAGGTGACATCAATAAGGGATCAGGATCATAGCTTTCAACTGGTCAGTCTATGTCATGGAAAGGGCAGAGGTTCTTAATGATTTGTTCACTCAGTGTATATTGGCTAGTAGGCATAGCTTGACTTGGGCAGGAGCTCACCGGAACTGAGTACCGGCACCTCAAATGTTCTAATGCTTGAGTTCCTGCACCTCTTATATAATATTAGCTCAAAAGTATGGCAGAGTTCCTGCTCCTAAATATAAACAGTACCAGCATCCAAAATGAGTACCAGCACCTATTTCAGTCCAAATCACTAGTAGGCCTACTATACACTAAAAACGTTGCCTTCTTAGCATCAAATAAATAAGCTATGCAGAGCCGTGGTCCTGGGTCCATCCAGATATATAAACTGTGGTAGTTACATAGATCCAAGACCTGTGACAATCAAACAGGACCAGACCTGGACCCGGGTTACAAGTTTACATTTTGGACCTGAATCCGAAAGGGTCCCAGGTCCGGTATCAGGTATTCGGTTTGGGTGGACCTGTGAAGACCTCTGCTTTGAAGTACTCCATCCATCACCTCTCATTAATAGTCACATGGGATTACAGTCAGTACCACAGCCTAACAAGTACCCTAATTGCAGAATGGGTTTATGCTAATCACATAGAATACTGTACTCTACCGTACACTTTAGTTAAGGTCAATCTTTCTATTTTGTTGGTGTTATTAGATTATTAAACTTTAGATGATTAGATGAGTTTATTAGTCACATGCACAGGGACGCACATGTACTTGCAGGGAACAGTGAAATGATTCAGCTCCATCAGTGCAGGTCAAAAAGAGAAGTGAATGAAACAATCATAAATAAACATAATAATAATATATACATATTTACAACTGTAACAATGATAAATGTCCATTGGGGAGTGGGGGCAGGGTTAATGTCCATGGAGGGGGGGACAGGGTAAAGTTGCATAGGGAGGACCCAGTTGCATAGGGAGGAGTTCAGTCCCAGGGTCGTGAGTTTTGTGTGGTGAGTTTAAGGGCACTGTGGTATTGAAGGCTGAGCTGTGGTCAATGAACAGCATCCATTCTTGTCCAGGTGGGTGAGAGCAGTGCAATGGCGATTGCGTCACTGTCAGGGTGGTAGTCGAATTGGGGAGGAAGGGATGTGGTCTTTGACTAGCATCTCAAAGCACTTAATGATGATGGAAGTGAGTGCTACTGTTCGGTAGTCATTCAGTTCAGTTACTTTCCTTCTGATGACCCTGTTTATGACGTTCCAAATATCATGTTGACATGACAGTAAATGCCTGAAATATTCCAGTTTAAACCAATTTACTTTTAATACCAGTACCAGTGAATCCACTGCACGTTGTGACGTTCGTTTTGAGAGACTCGTGATATTGGTAAACCTAACTGACGTCGCGTGCTTCTGCTTGAGAAGCACCAAGGTAAACCAATCATTGTCAGCAAAGTTTTAACGTCAACCAATGGCGAATTCAGTATTTTCTTTAGAGGCGGGGTTTCTGAGAAACATTGAGCAATGGGTTAGGTTGTTAGCTAGAAAGTTAGCTAATGGCTGGGGGAAAGAGATCCTCCTCAACCCTCGCTTCGGGAGAGTTTCAGGATTCCCTGAAGTAAAAACACCCGAATATTCCACAAGAGATACCCCTGAAGGAAGTTAAGGTCAACAATAACAACGCTAATATACGTATTGTCAAGATAAGTATGCAGGATGCAGTAGCCGGGACGAGAATGCTGACGGACGCCTTCGAGGACGAGATCGACTCGGTGACTCCTCGCACCCCAGCGGTAGGGATGGGGGTAGGAGCAACACCAGGAGTCGGACTCCGGGGCATAGGGATTGGTGTGGGCGGAAAGAAAGTACGATTGTTTGGCGAGCCCGGTGGGCCTCCTACAGATAGACTGGATTTCAAACTGGCTGCGGCTGCAGTCCTTTCCTCTGGTCCCGGATCCAACAGCGACGAAGACGAGGTCTCAGAGGTAACGTTAGCTAGATATGCTAGTTAGCCAACTAGCTAGCGCGAACGTTCATCTCACTGCCTAGCCAGCTAGTTAGCTGTGGGCAGCCACCCCCTCCTAGGCTGACGAAATAACATTATAAACAACTACGAATTTGCTTCAAACATGTCTCCAGATAACTCAATTGCTCATGGGTTGTCAGACATAAGGAGAATAGTGCAAGACACCAACATAATTACACGATAACCGATGTAATGTTTTATTTATGCGGCGTAGGCTGTGACCACGGCCTAGTTCGGGTGGAAGCGATCATGCCATCGTCAGTGCTAGCTATTAAGTTAGCAATCGTCTCGCAGCACAGATACACATTCTCAACTTCGGACACTACACACTGGGGGGAGAGCACGTATTCACACTGTCAGAACAAGTACGGGCTGTCAATCTTGCCAATATTAAAACGACCTACAATTTTTAAGTAATGGTGCAATTACGTCACCATTTATACATTATATCACATTTAAATCCGACGGTCTTTCAATTCCTCAACACACGTTTTAGACAGCTAACGTTAGTTGGCTAACTGTCCTAGCTAGTTGAGTGGTCGATCATCGGGCTGTCATAAATAAAGAATAGAGGGATCAGATGACACTGGTCTCAGCCTCACGAGGCTGTGCCAACTCTATATAACTGTCCTGCGTTGTAACAATTTGTAACAGTCCCCTTTCTGAGTTGTGCCCAACTTTACATGTGTTGGTAGGCTTACAGGGCACCACCGTTGAGGTTGATACCTGACAGTTGAGCAGACATCGCGAGCTGCAACATGGTCACACACAAACCACGAGTTCCTGTTCTGTCATCTGTAATGATGATGACAACACAACAGGTTCAACTCTAAAATCTTTCTTATGTGGATTAGTTCCCTGACACGTTTGCCCTCTGCTTGTTCACCACCAACCAATCAACATCCGCTTCCATGTCCAGTGAAGGTGTGACTTTTAAAGCCACACCTGTGGTTGCCCTGCCATACCATGCCCCACCATACCCAGCCCTAACCTAACCTGTATGTGGACTTGTGGTGGCCATGACACAATCAAGTTGTTGTCTGACTGACACATTGTTACCTGTCTGGCTATTCTGTCCACTTCCTACCAAGGCACCATGCCTGCTTTGTCATTATAACTGTTGAAATGTAATTAGGCTTGCATGGCATGGCGTCATGTGACAGTCTATGGACTCCCATTCTAGGAACACATTCTAGGATCATGTTTGCCTGGAAACCCAATGTTGAATTGCATTGAATTCTACATCAGGCAAAATGAGTGTTTGGATCAGGAAATGTTCCTCTCACGACATGTACAAGCCAGCAAATTTACATTTAAACATTCTAAACCGGTTGTTACAGCTGTTGGTCCTTTTTATGGTAGGAATGTCAGACAATATATCCACAGGAAAGGATAGTTAAATCACTTTATCAAAGTGCCGGAAGTGCCTTGATTTCTGTCACCTGAAGCATGCGCTGAACCATGTAAACACGAGCGCGGCAAGTATGCATGCTTCCGGTGACAGAAATCTGAACACACTAGCAGCGCTTTGGGCAGTTGTTCTTTTACTTTCCTGTGTATACAATGTCTCATTCCTACCTGCAAAAGGACCAACCACACAGATGACCGGTAAAGTAAGTTAAAATATAATTGTATTCAACATTCTGGCTGATTGAGTTTGTGGAAATGTTCCTGATTCAAACATTAATTTCTGCCCAACATATAATTCAATCCAATTGGGTTTCCAGGCAAGGGTCACATCTGTGTGTGACGCATGTTGGAACGGCCAGACCAGACTATAACCTGACAGTGGCTCAGGGCTAGGGAGCCAAATCATGATAATACTGGAAAATCAATCCACTAATAAGTTTCCCATACATTTCAACAAAGGGTTTTATTTATTCATGAGGCAGTGCCATTTTTTTCTGTCATGTTATAAGTCTGTCTGTTGTAACATGTGCACCTGCAGAGAGCACTTTTCCATGTCATGGTGTTGGATAGATGGAAGCTGTGGAGCCTGGCATGTTAACATGGTGTAGTAGACAATGCCTGTTGAGCTACCACCTCCTGACCAAACCATAAGCCACAAGTAAATAGTGAGCATTACGTCTGGAATGGATTTGAAGTTCTCGTGTTTCATTTGGGAAATGAGATGGGAGACGAGAGCAGGCCGCTATCGTTCTTGCTCTACCGTCTGTCTGTTGGGAATTGGTTGAGACTGAATGCACAGTATATGTATGATACCTGTGTTAAGTTTTGTGGCCTTTCTAAAAGGCCTTGAGGATGTGGCTGAAAGGGAGGTATTGTTGTGAAATGTTAGCCTAGTGGAGAGCTCACTCCTGTGGGCTGCAGCTGAACTCTGAGCTCCAGGATTAAGCAGATGCCTTTCCAGGCCTTTCCAGCTCTCCGGATGCAACACAGTGCTGGGAACTGTAGTTCATTGATGGGCAGGAGTGATGTCCATTGTTGTTTGTGAGAGCCCTCTTGGAACTACATCCCCCAAAAGTAATTGTTTTCTGCATTCCAGGTGTATAGCTACATTCCTCCACACAGACTGCTGCGAGTCTGTCTGTCTGGACTCCCAGTAGCTTTTCCTTACTGGTCCTCATCTCAGTAAAGAAATACAGCTAAAGGCAGACTATTGACTCAGTTAGCTCAGTCCTCTGTTTTTGTTTTGAATGCTGTTTGACAGTTGCAGGTGACACATTGTTTTCATTACATATCTTTGCATACTGTAGTGCTAGGAATGTGACCAGTTTGTCTTATTTAATATTTTTTTGTGAATTTGAAACTGTTTATTACCTGTTGTCAGAAGTTTAAACACATCATTAATGTTGAATTCACAGGATCTATTCCCTCATTTTATCTGCACTCCCGTCACGTTCCTCATAAATCTTTGCTAAGCAATGCTAGTAAACAGCACACTAGTTTGGAACTGGGACAGGTTAGTCGGCATGTTGTTGTGTACACAGACGGACACAAGCCCCTCTCTCCGGCCCTGACCTTGGGCAGCTGCAGTCCCAGCACGGAGCTGTGCCAGGAGCCTGTGCTGTATGTACTGAATTTGCTGCATGCTGTTTCCTCCATGCTGCTGTTCTGTTCTGTGTTAAAGGTTCAGCTATAGGTTAACTGATCCAGGCACCAATACCGCACCCTCCTGGAGTACCTCTTTACAGCTACATACAGCCCCATAGCATATGGTCAAGGCAGCCTTTCTAGAAGAGCTAGGAACTGATGGATATGGTTTTCAAATCAAGACCTTGACTCGCTCTGTTTACACTAACTTCTCAGAGCCTGCTTGGCTTGATTGGCCCCACTCGAGAGAACCTTATGCCGGCTGGTGGTATTGATATGGAACGGATGTCACTCCATGCATGTTTTTGAGATGTTTGTTATGGAACACTTGTTTTGCTCCTTGACCCACATCGAAGTCTCGAGTCTTTTCCGTTATTACACACACAAAGCAACAAACTAATGTTTCTAGTCAAAAGACAGTTTTCGGTTGCAAATCCCCTTAAAGGGATCAGCATAATATGAACCACCATTTTGGAAAACATTGATTTAGAAAACATTTAAGGAGTTTGTACACCGAAAATGCTTGTTAGTTTTGCGGACGAAGTTGTGAGGTAGAACACTGAGATGGGACTCTGTGTCAATCACAAGGCTCCTACATAAAGGCCCTGGATCTTAGATATTCCATAGCTAGGCTGGCCTTTTGCGCTCAGCTCAGGGTAACTCACTGTACTGTACTGTAGAGCCAAGCCATTCATCAAACAACGGTTCCAGACTGGAGAAACAGCCTCTGTTCTTTCCCATCCACATCAAAAATAAAAACCGTCTCTACACATTATCTCCATTCATTTAAAAAACCAAAACCAAAATCATAATTTAACCAACACCTGATCTATTTGATGACTACGTGTCTACCATTTGGTTTTGAAGTATTGAAACCAAACCATTTGATTTGAATGATAAGTATTTTTATAATCAACATGAAAAGGTAAGAAGCGCTCATCGTTTCAAATAAGCTACGCATTGAACAGCATATAACACTAAATAGCCGGACGAGTAGCCTATAAAAGGAACAAATTAATTATTTAGGCTATATTATTAGTCTAATTTGATTATTTGGCTGGCAGGAACATTCAGCGCTCAGCTTTTAAACCATTTTGTTGTATTAAATCATGATAGTCTATAAATTGCGCATATAGGCTGTGACTTAGAATTAAATCAAAATGAAACAGTGCTTTTGAATTCACTTTTAGAAACAAGTTTGGCCAGATTCTCTTGTGGCTTCAGCCTCATGCGGTGGTTCCTGGAGAGCAGGTCAGCAGCGGAGAATACCCTCTCCCTGCTTGCAAAGCCACTGGGGATGCTAAACACCCTTTGGGCCACTCTTGCCAGACCGGGCAGGGATGCGATGTTGTCTTTCCAAAAGGTGATAACGTCTTCATCTGCTTTTCTTCTCATGGCCTTTAGATAGGTCCGCCTCCTCCGTGTCGGACGCCGCCGCCTCCGTGTCGGACGCCGCCGCCTCCGTGTCGGACGCCGCCGCCTCCGTGTCGGACGCCACCTCTTAGTCCGTCATTTGTCTCCTCAAGACCAGTTGTGTTGAAGGCCTTGACCATGTTGCTTGCGCTGTCAGTCACCACTTGTATCAGCTGTCGCTGCACGTTCTAGTTTCTCAGGACACTTTGACATTTCTGCTAAATGGCCTCTGCTGTGTGGTGTCCTTGTATGTGCTTGTAGCTCAGCAACACCATGTGCCCTTTATATTTTCCGTCAATTAAACAAGCGACAAGCCCCCCCCCCCAGGAAACTGTGCCCCCCTTCTTCTAGTCCAAATGTCAGTTGACACAACGAAACCATCACCTAGTTGCAATTGGTCTCTCGGCGTGGCTTTGATTTGGAGGGAGTGGGGAATGAGGTTGTCTCTGACCATATAGCAAGGCGGTTTGTAGCCTGGTTGAGTTGCACATACAACGTACCGGATCCCTTCCCATTGTCCTTTAGTTAGGGGCTCAAAGTCCAAGTAAACCATTTTAAAGCCTCCAATTGGCTCTTTATCGTTAAGTCTTGAAAAGCAATATTGGAATGTGCCTTTCTCCTGCAAAGTAAATTGCTGCTGCGTCTCCTTCTCTGTAATACAAATTATGACTGACCCCAATTAGTCGACTGGTCGTTTGTTTGGACGATCAAGTTATTTTTTGTTGAGCAGCATCAAATATATATTTTTTTATGGCTCACGACACCTGTCTCATTCACGGCCATCTCATTTAAATAATCCATTGCGGAGGACGAGACTAATCCATTGCGGAGGACGAGACTAATCCATTGCGGAGGACGAGGGATGGCACAGTCCAAGAAGGGGAGTGTGGCTAATATGCACGTCTCGCTCAGAATGTGTGCTCTCCCGTCAATGTGTTCATATTAATTGTTTCATAACTTTAATTGTGTGAATTGTTTGCATTTGATTGTTAGTGTCTATCAACTTCCCATTACATATATCACCATTAGTACATTTACCATGAATTCCTATTTCTCATCTACAATGTCTGTTTATGGTAATTTCTGTTTCTGTTAATTCCTATTTATTATTATTATTCCTATCTTTTACCATTCCTCGAACAAAATGTTTTTGTATGTTTCTTTAGGTAGGCCTAAAGGTTTTTAGGTAAAGTAACTCTATCAAATCAGAAAACTCCTTGGAAGAACTAATATGTCAGGCCTATTGGTCCAAAATCAATGATGGCTTATTGTATAGATAGTAGAAGGAAAACGATCAGATTTTTGGTCTACAAATACCTTGCTACAATGACAGTTAGCTAGCTACCCACCTCGTTCCTTTCTGTTAGCATGTGCATGTAGTACACCACCATGATTTTGGGATACGTGTCTTTTCAGATTCCACAATGATTCTTTATTTGTAGACACTCCCTCTCTTGGTCCTCCTCTTTGTAAGTCACCTTGGTTTTGCACCTCTGTGTTTTATCAGCTTCTTGATGAAGTGTTTAGCAAACTCCATGACAGTAGCTAAAGCAAGGGGCTAAAGCAGCATACAAGTAGCCTGCAAATGCATGCTGGGCCGGGAATGCTCCCAGCTCGTGAAGGGAGCGCTACTTGAGCGAAATTTGAGCGTCTAGAAGGCCGACCCTCCAGCCTTGGGGAAACTTGCTCCAGTCAAATTGGGCATTCCTTTACATTCTGCTCACATATTCTGGAGTTGTGTCACTTCTCCCCCAACTCTCGCAAACACCGCTGATTAAACTAATTGCATTCTAAACTGAAGATCATGATTATTAGAGTTAGGTATGTTTGGCATTTTTATTAGGATCCCCATTAGCTGTTGCAAAAGCAGCAGCTACTCTTCCTGGGCTCCACACAAAACATGAAACATAATACAGAATGACATAATACAGAACATCAATAGACAAGAACAGCTCAAGGACAGAACTCCATACATTTAGCTGGGGGGAAAGTGTGACACCAATCAGGCCCCTGAGGACTGGAGCTGCCCATCCTTGATCTAAAGCAACTCCCAGCACAGTGAATGCATACATTTTAAGTAGTGATGGTTTGGCCGGGGTAGGCCGTCATTGTAAATAAGAATTTGTTCTTAAGTGACTTGCCTAGTTAAAGGTTACACACACCACTCTGACCAAAAAGTTATTTTGTTGGCATTTACGTATGTCCCCATATTTATTTTATTTTATTTAACTAGACAAGTAAGTTAAGAACAAATTCTGCCTTGTTTAGGGGTAGAACGACAGATTTTTACCTTGTCAGCTCGGGGATTCAATCTAGCAACCTTTCGGTTACTGGCCCGACGCTCTAACCACGAGGCTACCTGCCGCCCCATTACCAGTAAAACGTAATCAAAACCTATTTTTTTCACTTACTTGCTGTGCTGTTTCGTTGTTCATTTGTTAAGTTGTTTCATTCTCAACCAGGATTTCTCATACTATGGAATGCCGTTTGGGTCTTTGTGTCAAATAACACTATTTGACATGTCAAATAAGCTTGTTGACCAATCGGGACCTGAGTATGACTGTTCTTCCCCAAAAACATAGCAAACTGACATCTGTTTCAGTAGCTATATAGCTAGCAAACTATATAGCTAGGTGTGATTGAAATAACCCTCATTTATAAGACAGCTATCCTGTCTGGAACCCCTCGCCAACAGCCAATGAAATTGCAGGGCGCCAAATTCAATCAACAGAAATCTCGTAATTCAAATTTCTCAAACATACAAGTATTAGACACCATTTTAAAGATAAACTTCTCTTTAATCCAACCACAGTGTCCGATTTCAAAAAGGTTTTTCGGCGAAAGCACAACATATCATTATGTTAGGTCAGCAACTAGTCACAGAAAGCATACAGCGATTTTGCAACCAAAGAGAGGAGTCACAAAAAGCTGAAATATTGATGAAATCAATCACTAACCTTTGATATTCTTCATCAGATGACACTCCCGGGACAACATGTTACACAATACATGTATGTTTTGTTCGATCAAGTTCATATTTATATCCAAAAACCTCAGTTTACATTTGGCTTTGCTTCCAAAACATCCCGTGAATTTGCACAGAGCCACATCAATTTACAGAAATACTCATAATAAACTTTGATACAAATATTATGCACAGAATTATAGATATACTTCTCCTTAATGCAACCGCTGTGTCAGATTTCAAAAAAGCTTTACTGAAAAAGCAAACCATGCAATAATCTGAGTACGGCACTCAGACAACAAATCAAGCCAAACAGATATCCGCCATGTTGGAGTCAACAGAAGTCAGAGATAGCTTTATAAATATTCACTTTGATGATCTTCATCAGAATGCACTCCCAGGAATCCCAGTTCCACAATAAATGTTTGTTTAGTTCGATAAAGTCCATCATTTATGTCCAAATACCTCCTTGTTGTTCGCGCCTTGAGTTCGCAAATCCAAATACCGTAATTGCTGGTCTATTAAGCGCACCTGAATATAAGCCGTACCCACTGAATTTAAAAAAAATATGTATTTTGTACATAAATAAACCGCACATGTCTATAAGCCGCAAGTGCCTACCGGTACATTGAAACAAATGAACTTTACACTGCCTTTAAACGAAACACGGCTTGTGACAAAAATAAATAGGCTTTAAATGAAACACGGCTTGTAACAAAAATAAATAGGCTTTAACGAAACACGGCTTGTAACAAAAATTAAAAAAATAGCAGTAAACAGTAGCCTACCAAGAAAGTCAAACTTCATTGCGGTGGCGATTGTTTTGGCTTTCAGTCGGATCTGCACAGTTGAAACACCTCGGCCATCTGCTCTCTGTGTGTTGACCCAGTCTTCAAGCTCATTTTCTAGTTCGGGCCATCTGCTTTTCTTCTCTGAAAGCTTTTGTTGTCTTTTTGCACTGAGTCAGTGTCTCACGCTGCTGTTTCCAACGTCTTATCATCGACTCATTAAGGCCAAGCTCCCGTGCAGCAGCTCGATTTCCTTTTCCAACAGCCAGATCGATCGCCTTCAACTTGAAAGCTGCATCATATGCATTTCTCCGTGTCTTTGCCATGATGAGGGTGACAAAATGACTACCGTAATCAGAATGATGGGAAGTTTGAGCGCGCTCGATTTACGTCACATTATGTGACGGTGCTCAGTTTTTTGGCGGCGTGAATCTTGTGAAATAAAATCATGAATTAGCCGCGTCATTGTATAAACCGCGAGGTTCATAGAGTGGGAAAAAAGTAGCGGCTTATAGTCCGGAAATTACGGTACATGACGCACGATCACTAGGTCCAGACGAAAAGTCAAAGTTCGTTACAGTCTGTAGAAACATGTCAAACGATGTATAGAATCAATCTTTAGGATGTTTTTAACATAAATCTTCAATAATGTTCCAACCGGAGAATTCCTTTGTCTTTAGAATTGCAATGGAACGCAGGTCGCTCTCACGTGAACGCGTGGTCAGCTCATGCCACTCTGGCAGACCTCTGACTCATTCAGCTCCCATTCCCCCCTCCTTTACAGTAGAAGCATCAAACAAGGTTCTAAAGACTGTTGACATCTAGTGGAAGCCTTAGGAAGTGCAATATGACCCCATAGACACTGTATATTCGATAGGCGATGAGTTGAAAAACTACAAACCTCAGATTTCACACTTCCTGGTTGGATTTTTCTCAGGTTTTCGCCTGCCATATGAGTTCTGTTATACTCAGACATCATTCAAACAGTTTCAGAAACTTCAGAGTGTTTTCTATCCAAATCTACTAATAATATGCATATATTAGCAACTGGGCCTGAGTTGCAGGCAGTTTACTCTGGGCACACTTTTCAATCAAATGTGAAAATGCTGCCTCCTATCCCAAACAGGTTATTTGATTAACGATGGTCAGACCCATCGATGTGAAGTTAGCACAATAAGGATTAGCCACAATAATGGACTTTGCGGTTAGCCGTCAAAATAAAACTATGGCATATTTCTACTTTGTATTCATTTGCAATGTAAACTATTTTCAAGTCTCTCCAGAGATGTTCGATTGGGTTTTAGTCCGGCCTCTGGCTGGGCCACTCAATGACACAGAGACTTGTCCCGAAGCCACTCCTGCATTGTCTTGGCTGTATGCTTAGGATCGGTGTCCTGTTGGAAGGTGAATCTTCACCCCAGTCTGCCGTCCTGAGCACGCTGGAGCAGGTTTTCATCAAGGATCTCTGTACTTTTCTCCGTTCATCTTTCCTTCGATCTTGACTTGTCTCCCAGTCCCTGCCGCTTGTAATCCCCACAGCTTGATATTTCCTCCATGGCATTCAGGCCAAAGAGTTCAATCTTGTTTCTCATGGTCAGAGTCATTCAGGTGCCTTTTGGCAAACTCCAAGCGGGCTGTCATGTGCCTTTTACTGAGAAGTGGCTTCCATTTGGCCACAAAGGCCTGATTGGTGGAGTGTTACAGAGATGGTTGCCCTTTTGGAAAGTCCTCCCATTTCCACAGAGGAACTCTGGAGCTCTGTCAGAGTGACCATGGGGTTCATTGTCACCACACTGACCAAGGCCCTTCTCCCCCGATTGCTCAGTTTGGCCGGGCGGCCAGCTCTAGGAGTCTTGTTGGTTCCAAATTTCTTCCATTTAAGAATGGAGGCCACTGTGTTCCTGGGGACCTTCAATGCTGCAGACATTTGTTGGTACCCTTCCCCAGATATTTGCCTTGACACAATTCTGTCTCGGAGCTCTACGGACAATTCCTTCCACCTTATGGCTTGGTTTTTGATCGGACATGTTCTGTCAACTGTGGGACCTTGTATAGACAGGTGTGTGCCTTTCCAAGTCACGTCCAATCAATTGAATTTACCACAGGTTGACTCCAATCAAGTTGTAGAAACATCTCAAGGATGATCCATGGAAACAGGAGGCATCTGAGCTCAATTTCGAGGCTCATAGCAAAAGGTCTGAATATTAAATAAGTTACCTGTTTTCTTTTTCTTTTTTCTAATAAATTAGCAAAAAAAAGTTTTCGCATTGTCATTATGGGGTATTGTGTGTAGATAGATTTTTATTTTATTTAATCCACTTTAGAATAAGGCTGTAATGTAACAAAATGTGTGAAGGTCAAAGGGTCTGAATACTTTCCCGAAGGCTGTGTTGGCATGACGGAGTCTTCCTCAATGCCCAGACCGTGTCCGTAATAAGGCCTCTGTGCCAATGTGAACGTGTCAGGCAGTTGGAGGGATGGACTTTGCATCAGACCTGAAGAGACACCTCAGTGTGTTTCAGAATGTCTAGGTCAACAAGTAGAAAAACTAACACAGGCCTGAGGCCTACATATAGGACAGGGACTCCTTGAGAAATGACAGAGGGAGGTTTTGTTTTCCCTGTCCCTGCCTGCCATACAGCGGTCCAGTAGTTCATGCTAGCCCTTACAGCGGTGCCGTAGTTCATGCTATCCCTTACAGCGGTGCCGTAGTTCATGCTATCCCTTACAGCGGTGCCGTAGTTCATGCTATCCCTTACAGCGGTCCCGTAGTTCATGCTATCCCTTACAGCGGTCCCGTAGTTCATGCTAGCCCTTACAGCGGTGCCGTAGTTCATGCTAGCCCTTACAGCGGTCCCGTAGTTCATGCTAGCCCTTACAGCGGTCCCGTAGTTCATGCTAGCCCTTACAGCGGTCCCGTAGTAGTTCATGCTAGCCTACAAGCGGCTCCGTAGTTCATGCTAGCCCTTACAGCGGTCCCGTAGTTCATGCTAGCCCTTACAAGCGGTCCCGTAGTTGGTTGACCTGTAAAAAGTCAGAGCCCATTTAATAGGTCTAGAGCAGGATACCGATTTATTGGCGGACCAAAAAAAGCCAATACCGATTAATCGGATATATATTTATATTTGTAATAATGACAATTACAACAATATGAATGAACAATGAACACTTTTATTTTACTTTAATAATACATAAATAAAATCAATTTAGTCTCAAATAAATAAGGAAACCTGTAAAAGTGCAATACGTGCCATGTAAAAAAGCTTGCTCAGAACATGAGAACATATGAAAGCTGGTGGTTCCTTTTAACATGAGTCTTCAATATTCCCAGTTAAGAAGTTTTAAGTTGTAGTAATTATAGGAATTATAGCGCGTTGACTATTTCTCTCTATACATTGTTATTTTATATACCTTTGACTTTGGATGTTCTAATAGGCACTAAAGTATGCCAGCCTATCTCAGGAGTTGATAGGCTTGAAGTCATAAACAGCGCTGTGAGCTGCTGGCAAACGCAGTAAAGTGCTGTTTGAATGAATGCGTACGAGCCTGCTGCTGCCTACAACCGCTATATCAAATCATTAGCTTTATAATATAATAAACACACATACGAGCCTTAGGTCATTAATATGGTCAAATCCGGAAACTCATTTCGAAAACAAAACGTTTATTATTTTGGTGAAATACGTTCCATATTTTATCGAACGGGTGGCAACCTTAAGTCTAAATATTGCTGTTACATTGCACAACATTCAATGTTATGTCATAATTATGTAAAAACCTGGCAAATTAATTACGATCTTTGTTGGGAAGAAATGGTCTTCACACAGTTCGCAACGAGCCAGGCGCCCAAACTGCTGCAATAACCCTGACTCTGCTTGCACTGAACGCAAGAGAAGTGACACAATTTCCCTAGTTAATATTGCCTGCTAACATGATATATATACTAATATATACTTGTTTTGATTTTAAGAAAGGCATTGATGTTTATGGTTAGGTACATTTGTACAACTATTGTGCTTTTTTGCGAATTCGCTTTTGTTGAATCATCCCCCGTTTGGTGAAGTTGAAGTAGGCTGTGATTCAATGATAAATTAACAGGCACTGCATGGATTATATGCAACGCAGGACAAGCTAGTTAACCTATTAATATCATCAACCATGTGTAGTTAACTAGTGATTTTGTTAAGATGAATTGTTTTTTGTAAGATAAGTTAATGCTAGCTAGCAACTTACCTTGGCTCCTTGCAGCCACAAGGTCCTTTGATGCTGCACTCGCGTAACAGGTCCAGCCTGCCACGCATTCTCCTCGTGGATTGATGTAATCGGTCATGCGATTAATCGGTCAACCTTAGCTTGGTGGGCCAAAGTATAATCTGTGGTTGGTCGTGTATAGACATGACCTTTTCCTGGTCAGGTCACGCATTCAGGAAAATCTTGAAGCTAAAGCTGGCTAAAAGTCTTCTGCATGCTTGGTTTCGGTTGGCGCCTAACCGAATGAGTGTGCTCGCATACTCCCCGCAAAAAGCTACAATAGTCCTGTTTTGTTCTCTCCAGAAGCCGTAGCCAGTATACACTTCTCAAAATAGTCAGAATTAATGTAAGATAACTCAGGAAATTGTTTATGCCAAGGCAGTCTTACTTGCTCAATTTTTACATCTAACAAGTGAAAAATGTGCATGAAAATGATTAGTCTCTCGTTGAATGACAACAAACGCTTATTGAAGAATCCCTACTGTTGACATATTTCTGACGAAGGGGCGTATACTTCGGCTACCGACGTCAGCTTGCCTTGAGAAGATGTTTCGTGTACATGAGCAGCCGAAAAAAATAACAAGTAAAAAAAAACTTGCCGGAGACCAAAACGTCACAATGTGGTCATAATATGTGGTCATATACACTGCTCAAAAAAATAAAGGAACACCTTAAACAACACAATGTAACTCCAAGTCAATCACACTTCTGTGAAATCAAACTGTCCACTTAGGAAGCAACACTGATTGACAATAAATTTCACATGCTGTTGTGCAAATGGAATAGACAAAAGGTGGAAATTTAGGCAATTAGCAAGACCCCC